>NC_083722.1:123597157-123897157 GCF_028564815.1 Eubalaena glacialis
GCAGCTCCGTTCTGTTCTCATGATTAGCTGTTACCAGTTTACATCCAACCAACAGCATAGTGGGTATGCATTTCTCCCCCAACCCGTCAGCATGCATTGTTTGTAGACTTTTTACGGATGGCATTTTGAATATTGGGTGGTGAAATCTTTTTGTAGTTTGGATTTGCATCCAACCAATAATTCCTGATATTGAGCTTTTATCCATGTTCTTCTTTTTTTAAAACAACCGAGTGAGTAACACTTACCTCTTCAAATTGTTTTCTTGAAAAATTTTCCGTGTTGTGAACTTTCTTGGCCATTACCTACCCCAGGACATGTTTTGAGGACACGTGTCATTTACGGCCCTACAATTACTGTGAATCTCAAGTGACCCTTAGCCCTGTGTTTAAAGCTGCTGTTGTGGGAAACGGCCACAAGGCGGCAGCATTTCTCCATTCCCAAGTCTGGTTACTAGGGCAGCAGAGCCTTCCTGAAAGTTGTGTTCCTAGGTTGTAAATTAGAATGGGATGTGCCAGGGAAAACCCCAATAACTTTATGTCTCATTAATTGTTGTTCGTGGTTTTAATTTTTTAAATTGGGGTAATGAGCAGAATAGTGTTTGTTCTGGGTGTGCACAATCAGGTTCAATTGAACATTATATATATCTACTCATGTACAGATCCTCTTCCCATGTAAATTACTATTATTTTTTTAAATAAATTTATTTTATTTATTTATTTATTTTTGGCTGAGTTGGATCTTCGTTGCTGCATGTGGGCTTTCTCCAGTTGCGGTGAGCGGGGGCTACTCTCCGTTGCGGTGCACCGGCTTCTCACTGCAGTGGCTTCTCTTGTTGCGGAGCACGGGCTCTAGGCGTGTGGGCTTCAGTAGTTGTGGCGCATGGGCTCAGTAGTTATGGCTCATGGGCTCCAGAGCGTAGGCTCATTAGTTGTGGTGCACGGGCTTAGTTGCTCTGCTGCATGTGGGACCTTCCCGAACCAGGGATCGAACCTGTGTCCCCTGCATTGGCAGGTGGATTCTTAACCACGGTGCCACCAGGCAAGCCCCCGTGTAAATTATTACAGAGCGTTCAGTAGACCTCCCTTGGTATATGGTCGGTCTTTTTGATACGTGTGTTTAATATGTATTTGTATACGTACGGTAACCCTAATCTTAATGTATCCATTCCTCCCACCTTTCCTTTTAGATAACCATAGTTTGTTTTCTAAGTCTGTGAGAGTCTTTCTCTGTGGAAATATGTTCATACGTGTCAGTTGTTAGGTAACAGCTAGGAGTGATATCACAGGTTATTTGTCGGCTGCTTTCCGACTTACCTCATGTTCTGTGATTATCTCTAGGCTCATCTATGGTGCTGCAAAGAGCAGTGTTTCATCCTTTTCCATGGCGAATATTGCATTGTGTACATGGACCACTTCTTCTTTGTGCATTCATCTGTGGATGGACATTTTGGTTACTTCCAAGTCTTGGCAATGCTAAATATTGATGCAGTGCAGGATTGCCAGCCTGTGTCTTTTGGATTCTGGTCTTCTCAGGGATTAGGCCCAGCAGTGGGCCTACTAGATCATATGGTAGTTCAAATTTTTCCCTTTCAACGCACCTCCATTCTGTTCTCACTACTGGCTGTTACCAGTGTACATCCCACCAGCAACTAGAGGGTACACAGTTCTCTAAAACCCCTTCAGAATTTATTGTTTGTAGACTTTTTACTGATGGCATTTTGAGTGTTGGGTGGTGATACCTTTTTGTAGGTTGGATTTGCATGCGTCTAATAATTCCCGATATTGAGCTTTCATCTACGTTTTTTTTTTTAAGTAAAACAGAGAAACTCACCTCTTCAAATTGTTTCCTTGAAAAATTTGCCATGTTCTGAATTCCTGTGGCCATTACCTGCACCAGGACATTTTTTGAGGGCAGGTGTCCTTTACAGCCCTGTAGTAATTGTGAATATCACATGACCATTAGTTCTGCATTTAAAGCTGCTGTTGCAGGAAACGGCCACAAGGGGGCAGCATTTCTATATTCCCAACTCTGGTTACTAGGGCAACACAGCCTTCCTGGAAGTCCTGTTTGTAGGTTGTAAAGTAGAGTGGAATGTGCCAGGGCAAACCCCCAGAAACTATGTCTACTTATTTGTTGTTGATATTCTCAGTTTAATTTTCATTTTTCTCAGAGCAAATTTGATTGCAATGTGGTGTTTGTTCTAGGTGTACAGAATGTCTTTCATTGATTCATATATCTTTTCATGTTTGGATCCTGTTCCGTAGAGATTATTACAGAATGTTGTGTAGACCTCTCTTGGTATTCGGTATGTCTGATGATTATATATTTTATAAGTATTAGCATATGTCTGTTAAACCCAATATCCTCCGTTATACATTCCTCACACCTTTCCGTTTGGTTAAGCACAAGCTTGTTTTCTGAACACGTGAGTGTCCTTCTCTGTGGAAATAGGTTCATTCCTATCAATTTTTACATAAGACCTATACGTGATATCATAGGATATGTGTCTCTCGCTTTCTGACTTACTTCAAGTTGTGTGATTGTGTGTAGCCTCGTCTATGGTGCTGCAAACGGCATTGTTTCATTCTTTTCTGTGTCTAATATTGCATTGTGTACATGGACCACTTTTTCGTCCATTCATCTGATGATGGACATTTTTGTTGCTTCCATGTCTTGGCTATTGTAAATACTGCTGCAATACACGATGTTCCATCCTGTGTCTTTTTGATGCTGGCTTTCACAGGTGACAGGCCCAATAGTGGGCCTTCCGGATCATATGGGGACTCAATTTTTACCTTTCAACGCACTGCCATTCTGTTCCTATTATTGGCGGTTACCAGTTTACATCCCACTTAGACCGAGAGGTTACGCTATTCTCCACAACTTCTTCAACATCTATTGTTTGTTGACGTTTTGCTGATGGTCATTCTGACTGGTGTGAGGTGATACGTTTGTGTAGATTGGATTTGCATGCGTCTAATAATTCCTGATGTTTTGCGTGTATCAATGTCCTTTTCATTTTTTTTTAAGATTCAGCTAAACTTACAACTTCAAATTTCCTTCTTGAAAAATTTGCCGCGTTTGGATTTTTTTGGCCATTCCCTACCCCAGGACAGTTTTTGAGGGCATGAGTCATTTACAGCCCTGCAGTCCTTGTGAATATTAGTGACCATTAGCAGTGGATTTAAAGCTGCTGTTTGAGGAAACGGCCTTAAGGTGGCAGCATTGCTACGTTGCCAACTCTGCTTGCTAGGGAAACAGAACCTTGCTGCAAGTTGTGCTTTTAGGTTGCAGATTAGAGTGGAATGTGTCAGGACAAACCCCCATAAGTTTTAGCCTCCTTAATTCTTGTTTGTGTCTTTAAGTTTTCATTTTTATCAGAGCAAATTGGATTTTAAAATGTCTTTTGTTCTAGCTGCACAGAATCTTGTTCATGTACACATATACATATATCTATTGATCTTTGTGTCCTTTTCCATGTAGGTTATTGTAGAGTGTTGAATAGACCACTCTTGGTATTCCATAGGTCTTTGGGGATGATATATTTTATATGTATTAGTATATGTTTGTTAACCCCAATATCCTAATTTGTCCATTCCTCACACCTTTTCTTTGGCTTAACCATAAGTTTGTCTTCTCCATCTGAGATTGTCTTTCCCTATGGAAATATGTTCATTTTTATGAATTTTCAGATAACATAAGTGATATCGTAGAACATTTGTCTTTCGCAATCTGACTTACTTCACGTTGTGTGATTATCTCTAGGCTCATCCGTGGTGCTGCATATGCCATTCTTTTATTTTTTTTCGTGGCTAATATTCCATTCTGTACATATACCACTTCTTCTTTGTCCATTCATCTGTTTATGGAGCTTTTTTTTGCTTCCATGTCTTGGCTCTTTCAATATTGCTGCAGTGCACATTTGCCTGCCTCTGTCTTTCCGATTCTGGTGGTCTTAGGTTATAGGCCCAGAAGGTGCCCTGCCGCATCATACGGTAGCTCAATTTTTACCTTTTAAAGCAGCTGCATTCAGTTTTCATTAGTGCTGTTAGCACTTTACACCCCATCAGCAGCTAGAAGGTACACAGTTCCCTAAAACCTCTTCAGCATTTATAGTTTGTAGACTTTTTGCTGATGGTCATTTGACTGGTGTGAGCTGAAACCTTTGTGGACGTTGGATTTGCATGCAGCTAATAATTCCTTATACTGAGCTTTAGGCATGTCTTTTTTTTTTTCTTTTCCTTTTTTTTTTAAAGAGTGAGTACAACTTCCCTCTCATATTGACTTCTTGAAAACTTTGTCATGTGTTGAAATTTCTTGCCTATTCCCTACCCCAGGACATTTTTTGAGGGCAGGTATCATTTACAGCCCCGCAGTCCTCGTGACTATTAAGCGACCATTAGCACTGTGTTTAAAGCTGCTGTTGTGGGAAACAGCCACAAGGCGGCAGCATTATTACGTTCTCAACTCTTGTTACTAGGGCAACAGAGTCTTCCTGGACGTCGTGTTCCTCGGTTGTAAATTAGAGTGGAATGTGCTGGGACAAGCCCCCAGAAGTTTATGTCTCCTTACTTATGTTCGTTTTTTAAATTTAATTTATATTTCTTATCGGAGGAAATTTGATTAGAGTGTTGTGATTGTCTGGCTGTACAGAATCTGGTCAATGATTCATACATATGTCTGTTCATCTTCGGATCCTGTTACCATGTATGTTATTACAGAATGTTGAGTAGACCTCCCTTGGTATTTGGTAGGTGTTTTGTCATGATATATTTTATATGTATTGGTGATTATATAATTCATATAGTTTATATGTTATATGTTTATATACATTTAACATATGTTAGTATATGTATGCTAATTTCCTAATAATCCTAATTTATCCATCCTCCCACCTTTCATTTTGGTTAACCATTAGTTTGTTTTATCAGTCTGTGAGTGTGTTTTTCTGTGGAAATATGTTCATTGGGAGCAATCTTAGGATAACACGTATAAATGATATCATAGGATATCTGTCATTCCCTTTTGACTTACGTAACGTACTATGATTATTTCTAGGCTCATGTGTAGTCCTGCAAACGGCATTTTTCATTTTTTTCCCGAGGCTACTATTCCATTCGGTACGTATACCACTTCTTCTTTGTCCATTTATCTGTTGATGGACATTTTGTTTGCTTGCATGGCTTGGCTATTGTAAATATTGCTGCAGGGCATGTTTGCCTGTCTGTGCCTTTCCCATTCTGGTCTTCTTAGGGTATAGGCCCATTAGGGGATCGGCCGCATGATATGGTAGCTCAATTTTTACCTTTTAAACGCAGCTCCGTTCTGTTCTCATGATTAGCTGTTACCAGTTTACATCCAACCAACAGCATAGTGGGTATGCATTTCTCCCCCAACCCGTCAGCATGCATTGTTTGTAGACTTTTTACGGATGGCATTTTGAATATTGGGTGGTGAAATCTTTTTGTAGTTTGGATTTGCATCCAACCAATAATTCCTGATATTGAGCTTTTATCCATGTTCTTCTTTTTTTAAAACAACCGAGTGAGTAACACTTACCTCTTCAAATTGTTTTCTTGAAAAATTTTCCGTGTTGTGAACTTTCTTGGCCATTACCTACCCCAGGACATGTTTTGAGGACACGTGTCATTTACGGCCCTACAATTACTGTGAATCTCAAGTGACCCTTAGCCCTGTGTTTAAAGCTGCTGTTGTGGGAAACGGCCACAAGGCGGCAGCATTTCTCCATTCCCAAGTCTGGTTACTAGGGCAGCAGAGCCTTCCTGAAAGTTGTGTTCCTAGGTTGTAAATTAGAATGGGATGTGCCAGGGAAAACCCCAATAACTTTATGTCTCATTAATTGTTGTTCGTGGTTTTAATTTTTTAAATTGGGGTAATGAGCAGAATAGTGTTTGTTCTGGGTGTGCACAATCAGGTTCAATTGAACATTATATATATCTACTCATGTACAGATCCTCTTCCCATGTAAATTACTATTATTTTTTAAATAAATTTATTTTATTTATTTATTTATTTTTGGCTGAGTTGGATCTTCGTTGCTGCATGTGGGCTTTCTCCAGTTGCGGTGAGCGGGGGCTACTCTCCGTTGCGGTGCACCGGCTTCTCACTGCAGTGGCTTCTCTTGTTGCGGAGCACGGGCTCTAGGCGTGTGGGCTTCAGTAGTTGTGGCGCATGGGCTCAGTAGTTATGGCTCATGGGCTCCAGAGCGTAGGCTCATTAGTTGTGGTGCACGGGCTTAGTTGCTCTGCTGCATGTGGGACCTTCCCGAACCAGGGATCGAACCTGTGTCCCCTGCATTGGCAGGTGGATTCTTAACCACGGTGCCACCAGGCAAGCCCCCGTGTAAATTATTACAGAGCGTTCAGTAGACCTCCCTTGGTATATGGTCGGTCTTTTTGATACGTGTGTTTAATATGTATTTGTATACGTACGGTAACCCTAATCTTAATGTATCCATTCCTCCCACCTTTCCTTTTAGATAACCATAGTTTGTTTTCTAAGTCTGTGAGAGTCTTTCTCTGTGGAAATATGTTCATACGTGTCAGTTGTTAGGTAACAGCTAGGAGTGATATCACAGGTTATTTGTCGGCTGCTTTCCGACTTACCTCATGTTCTGTGATTATCTCTAGGCTCATCTATGGTGCTGCAAAGAGCAGTGTTTCATCCTTTTCCATGGCGAATATTGCATTGTGTACATGGACCACTTCTTCTTTGTGCATTCATCTGTGGATGGACATTTTGGTTACTTCCAAGTCTTGGCAATGCTAAATATTGATGCAGTGCAGGATTGCCAGCCTGTGTCTTTTGGATTCTGGTCTTCTCAGGGATTAGGCCCAGCAGTGGGCCTACTAGATCATATGGTAGTTCAAATTTTTCCCTTTCAACGCACCTCCATTCTGTTCTCACTACTGGCTGTTACCAGTGTACATCCCACCAGCAACTAGAGGGTACACAGTTCTCTAAAACCCCTTCAGAATTTATTGTTTGTAGACTTTTTACTGATGGCATTTTGAGTGTTGGGTGGTGATACCTTTTTGTAGGTTGGATTTGCATGCGTCTAATAATTCCCGATATTGAGCTTTCATCTACGTTTTTTTTTTTAAGTAAAACAGAGAAACTCACCTCTTCAAATTGTTTCCTTGAAAAATTTGCCATGTTCTGAATTCCTGTGGCCATTACCTGCACCAGGACATTTTTTGAGGGCAGGTGTCCTTTACAGCCCTGTAGTAATTGTGAATATCACATGACCATTAGTTCTGCATTTAAAGCTGCTGTTGCAGGAAACGGCCACAAGGGGGCAGCATTTCTATATTCCCAACTCTGGTTACTAGGGCAACACAGCCTTCCTGGAAGTCCTGTTTGTAGGTTGTAAAGTAGAGTGGAATGTGCCAGGGCAAACCCCCAGAAACTATGTCTACTTATTTGTTGTTGATATTCTCAGTTTAATTTTCATTTTTCTCAGAGCAAATTTGATTGCAATGTGGTGTTTGTTCTAGGTGTACAGAATGTCTTTCATTGATTCATATATCTTTTCATGTTTGGATCCTGTTCCGTAGAGATTATTACAGAATGTTGTGTAGACCTCTCTTGGTATTCGGTATGTCTGATGATTATATATTTTATAAGTATTAGCATATGTCTGTTAAACCCAATATCCTCCGTTATACATTCCTCACACCTTTCCGTTTGGTTAAGCACAAGCTTGTTTTCTGAACACGTGAGTGTCCTTCTCTGTGGAAATAGGTTCATTCCTATCAATTTTTACATAAGACCTATACGTGATATCATAGGATATGTGTCTCTCGCTTTCTGACTTACTTCAAGTTGTGTGATTGTGTGTAGCCTCGTCTATGGTGCTGCAAACGGCATTGTTTCATTCTTTTCTGTGTCTAATATTGCATTGTGTACATGGACCACTTTTTCGTCCATTCATCTGATGATGGACATTTTTGTTGCTTCCATGTCTTGGCTATTGTAAATACTGCTGCAATACACGATGTTCCATCCTGTGTCTTTTTGATGCTGGCTTTCACAGGTGACAGGCCCAATAGTGGGCCTTCCGGATCATATGGGGACTCAATTTTTACCTTTCAACGCACTGCCATTCTGTTCCTATTATTGGCGGTTACCAGTTTACATCCCACTTAGACCGAGAGGTTACGCTATTCTCCACAACTTCTTCAACATCTATTGTTTGTTGACGTTTTGCTGATGGTCATTCTGACTGGTGTGAGGTGATACGTTTGTGTAGATTGGATTTGCATGCGTCTAATAATTCCTGATGTTTTGCGTGGATCAATGTCCTTTTCATTTTTTTTTAAGATTCAGCTAAACTTACAACTTCAAATTTCCTTCTTGAAAAATTTGCCGCGTTTGGATTTTTTTGGCCATTCCCTACCCCAGGACAGTTTTTGAGGGCATGAGTCATTTACAGCCCTGCAGTCCTTGTGAATATTAGTGACCATTAGCAGTGGATTTAAAGCTGCTGTTTGAGGAAACGGCCTTAAGGTGGCAGCATTTCTACGTTGCCAACTCTGCTTGCTAGGGAAACAGAACCTTGCTGCAAGTTGTGCTTTTAGGTTGCAGATTAGAGTGGAATGTGTCAGGACAAACCCCCATAAGTTTTAGCCTCCTTAATTCTTGTTTGTGTCTTTAAGTTTTCATTTTTATCAGAGCAAATTGGATTTTAAAATGTCTTTTGTTCTAGCTGCACAGAATCTTGTTCATGTACACATATACATATATCTATTGATCTTTGTGTCCTTTTCCATGTAGGTTATTGTAGAGTGTTGAATAGACCACTCTTGGTATTCCATAGGTCTTTGGGGATGATATATTTTATATGTATTAGTATATGTTTGTTAACCCCAATATCCTAATTTGTCCATTCCTCACACCTTTTCTTTGGCTTAACCATAAGTTTGTCTTCTCCATCTGAGATTGTCTTTCCCTATGGAAATATGTTCATTTTTATGAATTTTCAGATAACATAAGTGATATCGTAGAACATTTGTCTTTCGCAATCTGACTTACTTCACGTTGTGTGATTATCTCTAGGCTCATCCGTGGTGCTGCATATGCCATTCTTTTATTTTTTTTTCGTGGCTAATATTCCATTCTGTACATATACCACTTCTTCTTTGTCCATTCATCTGTTTATGGAGCTTTTTTTTGCTTCCATGTCTTGGCTCTTTCAATATTGCTGCAGTGCACATTTGCCTGCCTCTGTCTTTCCGATTCTGGTGGTCTTAGGTTATAGGCCCAGAAGGTGCCCTGCCGCATCATACGGTAGCTCAATTTTTACCTTTTAAAGCAGCTGCATTCAGTTTTCATTAGTGCTGTTAGCACTTTACACCCCATCAGCAGCTAGAAGGTACACAGTTCCCTAAAACCTCTTCAGCATTTATAGTTTGTAGACTTTTTGCTGATGGTCATTTGACTGGTGTGAGCTGAAACCTTTGTGGACGTTGGATTTGCATGCAGCTAATAATTCCTTATACTGAGCTTTAGGCATGTCTTTTTTTTTTCTTTTCCTTTTTTTTTTAAAGAGTGAGTACAACTTCCCTCTCATATTGACTTCTTGAAAACTTTGTCATGTGTTGAAATTTCTTGCCTATTCCCTACCCCAGGACATTTTTTGAGGGCAGGTATCATTTACAGCCCCGCAGTCCTCGTGACTATTAAGCGACCATTAGCACTGTGTTTAAAGCTGCTGTTGTGGGAAACAGCCACAAGGCGGCAGCATTATTACGTTCTCAACTCTTGTTACTAGGGCAACAGAGTCTTCCTGGACGTCGTGTTCCTCGGTTGTAAATTAGAGTGGAATGTGCTGGGACAAGCCCCCAGAAGTTTATGTCTCCTTACTTATGTTCGTTTTTTAAATTTAATTTATATTTCTTATCGGAGGAAATTTGATTAGAGTGTTGTGATTGTCTGGCTGTACAGAATCTGGTCAATGATTCATACATATGTCTGTTCATCTTCGGATCCTGTTACCATGTATGTTATTACAGAATGTTGAGTAGACCTCCCTTGGTATTTGGTAGGTGTTTTGTCATGATATATTTTATATGTATTGGTGATTATATAATTCATATAGTTTATATGTTATATGTTTATATACATTTAACATATGTTAGTATATGTATGCTAATTTCCTAATAATCCTAATTTATCCATCCTCCCACCTTTCATTTTGGTTAACCATTAGTTTGTTTTATCAGTCTGTGAGTGTGTTTTTCTGTGGAAATATGTTCATTGGGAGCAATCTTAGGATAACACGTATAAATGATATCATAGGATATCTGTCATTCCCTTTTGACTTACGTAACGTACTATGATTATTTCTAGGCTCATGTGTAGTCCTGCAAACGGCATTGTTCATTTTTTTCCCGAGGCTACTATTCCATTCGGTACGTATACCACTTCTTCTTTGTCCATTTATCTGTTGATGGACATTTTGTTTGCTTGCATGGCTTGGCTATTGTAAATATTGCTGCAGGGCATGTTTGCCTGTCTGTGCCTTTCCCATTCTGGTCTTCTTAGGGTATAGGCCCATTAGGGGATCGGCCGCATGATATGGTAGCTCAATTTTTACCTTTTAAACGCAGCTCCGTTCTGTTCTCATGATTAGCTGTTACCAGTTTACATCCAACCAACAGCATAGTGGGTATGCATTTCTCCCCCAACCCGTCAGCATGCATTGTTTGTAGACTTTTTACGGATGGCATTTTGAATATTGGGTGGTGAAATCTTTTTGTAGTTTGGATTTGCATCCAACCAATAATTCCTGATATTGAGCTTTTATCCATGTTCTTCTTTTTTTAAAACAACCGAGTGAGTAACACTTACCTCTTCAAATTGTTTTCTTGAAAAATTTTCCGTGTTGTGAACTTTCTTGGCCATTACCTACCCCAGGACATGTTTTGAGGACACGTGTCATTTACGGCCCTACAATTACTGTGAATCTCAAGTGACCCTTAGCCCTGTGTTTAAAGCTGCTGTTGTGGGAAACGGCCACAAGGCGGCAGCATTTCTCCATTCCCAAGTCTGGTTACTAGGGCAGCAGAGCCTTCCTGAAAGTTGTGTTCCTAGGTTGTAAATTAGAATGGGATGTGCCAGGGAAAACCCCAATAACTTTATGTCTCATTAATTGTTGTTCGTGGTTTTAATTTTTTAAATTGGGGTAATGAGCAGAATAGTGTTTGTTCTGGGTGTGCACAATCAGGTTCAATTGAACATTATATATATCTACTCATGTACAGATCCTCTTCCCATGTAAATTACTATTATTTTTTTAAATAAATTTATTTTATTTATTTATTTATTTTTGGCTGAGTTGGATCTTCGTTGCTGCATGTGGGCTTTCTCCAGTTGCGGTGAGCGGGGGCTACTCTCCGTTGCGGTGCACCGGCTTCTCACTGCAGTGGCTTCTCTTGTTGTGGAGCACGGGCTCTAGGCGTGTGGGCTTCAGTAGTTGTGGCGCATGGGCTCAGTAGTTATGGCTCATGGGCTCCAGAGCGTAGGCTCATTAGTTGTGGTGCACGGGCTTAGTTGCTCTGCTGCATGTGGGACCTTCCCGAACCAGGGATCGAACCTGTGTCCCCTGCATTGGCAGGTGGATTCTTAACCACGGTGCCACCAGGCAAGCCCCCGTGTAAATTATTACAGAGCGTTCAGTAGACCTCCCTTGGTATA
Organism: Eubalaena glacialis; assembly: GCF_028564815.1. Lineage (NCBI taxonomy): Eukaryota > Metazoa > Chordata > Mammalia > Artiodactyla > Balaenidae > Eubalaena > Eubalaena glacialis. The sequence goes on from NC_083722.1 coordinate 123,608,876, forward strand.
TGGTCGGTCTTTTTGATACGTGTGTTTAATATGTATTTGCATACGTACGGTAACCCTAATCTTAATGTATCCATTCCTCCCACCTTTCCTTTTAGATAACCATAGTTTGTTTTCTAAGTCTGTGAGAGTCTTTCTCTGTGGAAATATGTTCATACGTGTCAGTTGTTAGGTAACAGCTAGGAGTGATATCACAGGTTATTTGTCGGCTGCTTTCCGACTTACCTCATGTTCTGTGATTATCTCTAGGCTCATCTATGGTGCTGCAAAGAGCAGTGTTTCATCCTTTTCCATGGCGAATATTGCATTGTGTACATGGACCACTTCTTCTTTGTGCATTCATCTGTGGATGGACATTTTGGTTACTTCCAAGTCTTGGCAATGCTAAATATTGATGCAGTGCAGGATTGCCAGCCTGTGTCTTTTGGATTCTGGTCTTCTCAGGGATTAGGCCCAGCAGTGGGCCTACTAGATCATATGGTAGTTCAAATTTTTCCCTTTCAACGCACCTCCATTCTGTTCTCACTACTGGCTGTTACCAGTGTACATCCCACCAGCAACTAGAGGGTACACAGTTCTCTAAAACCCCTTCAGAATTTATTGTTTGTAGACTTTTTACTGATGGCATTTTGAGTGTTGGGTGGTGATACCTTTTTGTAGGTTGGATTTGCATGCGTCTAATAATTCCCGATATTGAGCTTTCATCTACGTTTTTTTTTTTAAGTAAAACAGAGAAACTCACCTCTTCAAATTGTTTCCTTGAAAAATTTGCCATGTTCTGAATTCCTGTGGCCATTACCTGCACCAGGACATTTTTTGAGGGCAGGTGTCCTTTACAGCCCTGTAGTAATTGTGAATATCACATGACCATTAGTTCTGCATTTAAAGCTGCTGTTGCAGGAAACGGCCACAAGGGGGCAGCATTTCTATATTCCCAACTCTGGTTACTAGGGCAACACAGCCTTCCTGGAAGTCCTGTTTGTAGGTTGTAAAGTAGAGTGGAATGTGCCAGGGCAAACCCCCAGAAACTATGTCTACTTATTTGTTGTTGATATTCTCAGTTTAATTTTCATTTTTCTCAGAGCAAATTTGATTGCAATGTGGTGTTTGTTCTAGGTGTACAGAATGTCTTTCATTGATTCATATATCTTTTCATGTTTGGATCCTGTTCCGTAGAGATTATTACAGAATGTTGTGTAGACCTCTCTTGGTATTCGGTATGTCTGATGATTATATATTTTATAAGTATTAGCATATGTCTGTTAAACCCAATATCCTCCGTTATACATTCCTCACACCTTTCCGTTTGGTTAAGCACAAGCTTGTTTTCTGAACACGTGAGTGTCCTTCTCTGTGGAAATAGGTTCATTCCTATCAATTTTTACATAAGACCTATACGTGATATCATAGGATATGTGTCTCTCGCTTTCTGACTTACTTCAAGTTGTGTGATTGTGTGTAGCCTCGTCTATGGTGCTGCAAACGGCATTGTTTCATTCTTTTCTGTGTCTAATATTGCATTGTGTACATGGACCACTTTTTCGTCCATTCATCTGATGATGGACATTTTTGTTGCTTCCATGTCTTGGCTATTGTAAATACTGCTGCAATACACGATGTTCCATCCTGTGTCTTTTTGATGCTGTCTTTCACAGGTGACAGGCCCAATAGTGGGCCTTCCGGATCATATTGGGACTCAATTTTTACCTTTCAACGCACTGCCATTCTGTTCCTATTATTGGCGGTTACCAGTTTACATCCCACTTAGACCGAGAGGTTACGCTATTCTCCACAACTTCTTCAACATCTATTGTTTGTTGACGTTTTGCTGATGGTCATTCTGACTGGTGTGAGGTGATACGTTTGTGTAGATTGGATTTGCATGCGTCTAATAATTCCTGATGTTTTGCGTGTATCAATGTCCTTTTCATTTTTTTTTAAGATTCAGCTAAACTTACAACTTCAAATTTCCTTCTTGAAAAATTTGCCGCGTTTGGATTTTTTTGGCCATTCCCTACCCCAGGACAGTTTTTGAGGGCATGAGTCATTTACAGCCCTGCAGTCCTTGTGAATATTAGTGACCATTAGCAGTGGATTTAAAGCTGCTGTTTGAGGAAACGGCCTTAAGGTGGCAGCATTTCTACGTTGCCAACTCTGCTTGCTAGGGAAACAGAACCTTGCTGCAAGTTGTGCTTTTAGGTTGCAGATTAGAGTGGAATGTGTCAGGACAAACCCCCATAAGTTTTAGCCTCCTTAATTCTTGTTTGTGTCTTTAAGTTTTCATTTTTATCAGAGCAAATTGGATTTTAAAATGTCTTTTGTTCTAGCTGCACAGAATCTTGTTCATGTACACATATACATATATCTATTGATCTTTGTGTCCTTTTCCATGTAGGTTATTGTAGAGTGTTGAATAGACCACTCTTGGTATTCCATAGGTCTTTGGGGATGATATATTTTATATGTATTAGTATATGTTTGTTAACCCCAATATCCTAATTTGTCCATTCCTCACACCTTTTCTTTGGCTTAACCATAAGTTTGTCTTCTCCATCTGAGATTGTCTTTCCCTATGGAAATATGTTCATTTTTATGAATTTTCAGATAACATAAGTGATATCGTAGAACATTTGTCTTTCGCAATCTGACTTACTTCACGTTGTGTGATTATCTCTAGGCTCATCCGTGGTGCTGCATATGCCATTCTTTTATTTTTTTTCGTGGCTAATATTCCATTCTGTACATATACCACTTCTTCTTTGTCCATTCATCTGTTTATGGAGCTTTTTTTTGCTTCCATGTCTTGGCTCTTTCAATATTGCTGCAGTGCACATTTGCCTGCCTCTGTCTTTCCGATTCTGGTGGTCTTAGGTTATAGGCCCAGAAGGTGCCCTGCCGCATCATACGGTAGCTCAATTTTTACCTTTTAAAGCAGCTGCATTCAGTTTTCATTAGTGCTGTTAGCACTTTACACACCATCAGCAGCTAGAAGGTACACAGTTCCCTAAAACCTCTTCAGCATTTATAGTTTGTAGACTTTTTGCTGATGGTCATTTGACTGGTGTGAGCTGAAACCTTTGTGGACGTTGGATTTGCATGCAGCTAATAATTCCTTATACTGAGCTTTAGGCATGTCTTTTTTTTTTCTTTTCCTTTTTTTTTTAAAGAGTGAGTACAACTTCCCTCTCATATTGACTTCTTGAAAACTTTGTCATGTGTTGAAATTTCTTGCCTATTCCCTACCCCAGGACATTTTTTGAGGGCAGGTATCATTTACAGCCCCGCAGTCCTCGTGACTATTAAGCGACAATTGGCACTGTGTTTAAAGCTGCTGTTGTGGGAAACAGCCACAAGGCGGCAGCATTATTACGTTCTCAACTCTTGTTACTAGGGCAACAGAGTCTTCCTGGACGTCGTGTTCCTCGGTTGTAAATTAGAGTGGAATGTGCTGGGACAAGCCCCCAGAAGTTTATGTCTCCTTACTTATGTTCGTTTTTTAAATTTAATTTATATTTCTTATCGGAGGAAATTTGATTAGAGTGTTGTGATTGTCTGGCTGTACAGAATCTGGTCAATGATTCATACATATGTCTGTTCATCTTCGGATCCTGTTACCATGTATGTTATTACAGAATGTTGAGTAGACCTCCCTTGGTATTTGGTAGGTGTTTTGTCATGATATATTTTATATGTATTGGTGATTATATAATTCATATAGTTTATATGTTATATGTTTATATACATTTAACATATGTTAGTATATGTATGCTAATTTCCTAATAATCCTAATTTATCCATCCTCCCACCTTTCATTTTGGTTAACCATTAGTTTGTTTTATCAGTCTGTGAGTGTGTTTTTCTGTGGAAATATGTTCATTGGGAGCAATCTTAGGATAACACGTATAAATGATATCATAGGATATCTGTCATTCCCTTTTGACTTACGTAACGTACTATGATTATTTCTAGGCTCATGTGTAGTCCTGCAAACGGCATTTTTCATTTTTTTCCCGAGGCTACTATTCCATTCGGTACGTATACCACTTCTTCTTTGTCCATTTATCTGTTGATGGACATTTTGTTTGCTTGCATGGCTTGGCTATTGTAAATATTGCTGCAGGGCATGTTTGCCTGTCTGTGCCTTTCCCATTCTGGTCTTCTTAGGGTATAGGCCCATTAGGGGATCGGCCGCATGATATGGTAGCTCAATTTTTACCTTTTAAACGCAGCTCCGTTCTGTTCTCATGATTAGCTGTTACCAGTTTACATCCAACCAACAGCATAGTGGGTATGCATTTCTCCCCCAACCCGTCAGCATGCATTGTTTGTAGACTTTTTACGGATGGCATTTTGAATATTGGGTGGTGAAATCTTTTTGTAGTTTGGATTTGCATCCAACCAATAATTCCTGATATTGAGCTTTTATCCATGTTCTTCTTTTTTTAAAACAACCGAGTGAGTAACACTTACCTCTTCAAATTGTTTTCTTGAAAAATTTTCCGTGTTGTGAACTTTCTTGGCCATTACCTACCCCAGGACATGTTTTGAGGACACGTGTCATTTACGGCCCTACAATTACTGTGAATCTCAAGTGACCCTTAGCCCTGTGTTTAAAGCTGCTGTTGTGGGAAACGGCCACAAGGCGGCAGCATTTCTCCATTCCCAAGTCTGGTTACTAGGGCAGCAGAGCCTTCCTGAAAGTTGTGTTCCTAGGTTGTAAATTAGAATGGGATGTGCCAGGGAAAACCCCAATAACTTTATGTCTCATTAATTGTTGTTCGTGGTTTTAATTTTTTAAATTGGGATAATGAGCAGAATAGTGTTTGTTCTGGGTGTGCACAATCAGGTTCAATTGAACATTATATATATCTACTCATGTACAGATCCTCTTCCCATGTAAATTACTATTATTTTTTTAAATAAATTTATTTTATTTATTTATTTATTTTTGGCTGAGTTGGATCTTCGTTGCTGCATGTGGGCTTTCTCCAGTTGCGGTGAGCGGGGGCTACTCTCCGTTGCGGTGCACCGGCTTCTCACTGCAGTGGCTTCTCTTGTTGCGGAGCACGGGCTCTAGGCGTGTGGGCTTCAGTAGTTGTGGCGCATGGGCTCAGTAGTTATGGCTCATGGGCTCCAGAGTGTAGGCTCATTAGTTGTGGTGCACGGGCTTAGTTGCTCTGCTGCATGTGGGACCTTCCCGAACCAGGGATCGAACCTGTGTCCCCTGCATTGGCAGGTGGATTCTTAACCACGGTGCCACCAGGCAAGCCCCCGTGTAAATTATTACAGAGCGTTCAGTAGACCTCCCTTGGTATATGGTCGGTCTTTTTGATACGTGTGTTTAATATGTATTTGTATACGTACGGTAACCCTAATCTTAATGTATCCATTCCTCCCACCTTTCCTTTTAGATAACCATAGTTTGTTTTCTAAGTCTGTGAGAGTCTTTCTCTGTGGAAATATGTTCATACGTGTCAGTTGTTAGGTAACAGCTAGGAGTGATATCACAGGTTATTTGTCGGCTGCTTTCCGACTTACCTCATGTTCTGTGATTATCTCTAGGCTCATCTATGGTGCTGCAAAGAGCAGTGTTTCATCCTTTTCCATGGCGAATATTGCATTGTGTACATGGACCACTTCTTCTTTGTGCATTCATCTGTGGATGGACATTTTGGTTACTTCCAAGTCTTGGCAATGCTAAATATTGATGCAGTGCAGGATTGCCAGCCTGTGTCTTTTGGATTCTGGTCTTCTCAGGGATTAGGCCCAGCAGTGGGCCTACTAGATCATATGGTAGTTCAAATTTTTCCCTTTCAACGCACCTCCATTCTGTTCTCACTACTGGCTGTTACCAGTGTACATCCCACCAGCAACTAGAGGGTACACAGTTCTCTAAAACCCCTTCAGAATTTATTGTTTGTAGACTTTTTACTGATGGCATTTTGAGTGTTGGGTGGTGATACCTTTTTGTAGGTTGGATTTGCATGCGTCTAATAATTCCCGATATTGAGCTTTCATCTACGTTTTTTTTTTTAAGTAAAACAGAGAAACTCACCTCTTCAAATTGTTTCCTTGAAAAATTTGCCATGTTCTGAATTCCTGTGGCCATTACCTGCACCAGGACATTTTTTGAGGGCAGGTGTCCTTTACAGCCCTGTAGTAATTGTGAATATCACATGACCATTAGTTCTGCATTTAAAGCTGCTGTTGCAGGAAACGGCCACAAGGGGGCAGCATTTCTATATTCCCAACTCTGGTTACTAGGGCAACACAGCCTTCCTGGAAGTCCTGTTTGTAGGTTGTAAAGTAGAGTGGAATGTGCCAGGGCAAACCCCCAGAAACTATGTCTACTTATTTGTTGTTGATATTCTCAGTTTAATTTTCATTTTTCTCAGAGCAAATTTGATTGCAATGTGGTGTTTGTTCTAGGTGTACAGAATGTCTTTCATTGATTCATATATCTTTTCATGTTTGGATCCTGTTCCGTAGAGATTATTACAGAATGTTGTGTAGACCTCTCTTGGTATTCGGTATGTCTGATGATTATATATTTTATAAGTATTAGCATATGTCTGTTAAACCCAATATCCTCCGTTATACATTCCTCACACCTTTCCGTTTGGTTAAGCACAAGCTTGTTTTCTGAACACGTGAGTGTCCTTCTCTGTGGAAATAGGTTCATTCCTATCAATTTTTACATAAGACCTATACGTGATATCATAGGATATGTGTCTCTCGCTTTCTGACTTACTTCAAGTTGTGTGATTGTGTGTAGCCTCGTCTATGGTGCTGCAAACGGCATTGTTTCATTCTTTTCTGTGTCTAATATTGCATTGTGTACATGGACCACTTTTTCGTCCATTCATCTGATGATGGACATTTTTGTTGCTTCCATGTCTTGGCTATTGTAAATACTGCTGCAATACACGATGTTCCATCCTGTGTCTTTTTGATGCTGGCTTCCACAGGTGACAGGCCCAATAGTGGGCCTTCCAGATCATATGGGGACTCAATTTTTACCTTTCAACGCACTGCCATTCTGTTCCTATTATTGGCGGTTACCAGTTTACATCCCACTTAGACTGAGAGGTTACGCTATTCTCCACAACTTCTTCAACATCTATTGTTTGTTGACGTTTTGCTGATGGTCATTCTGACTGGTGTGAGGTGATACGTTTGTGTAGATTGGATTTGCATGCGTCTAATAATTCCTGATGTTTTGCGTGTATCAATGTCCTTTTCATTTTTTTTTAAGATTCAGCTAAACTTACAACTTCAAATTTCCTTCTTGAAAAATTTGCCGCGTTTGGATTTTTTTGGCCATTCCCTACCCCAGGACAGTTTTTGAGGGCATGAGTCATTTACAGCCCTGCAGTCCTTGTGAATATTAGTGACCATTAGCAGTGGATTTAAAGCTGCTGTTTGAGGAAACGGCCTTAAGGTGGCAGCATTTCTACGTTGCCAACTCTGCTTGCTAGGGAAACAGAACCTTGCTGCAAGTTGTGCTTTTAGGTTGCAGATTAGAGTGGAATGTGTCAGGACAAACCCCCATAAGTTTTAGCCTCCTTAATTCTTGTTTGTGTCTTTAAGTTTTCATTTTTATCAGAGCAAATTGGATTTTAAAATGTCTTTTGTTCTAGCTGCACAGAATCTTGTTCATGTACACATATACATATATCTATTGATCTTTGTGTCCTTTTCCATGTAGGTTATTGTAGAGTGTTGAATAGACCACTCTTGGTATTCCATAGGTCTTTGGGGATGATATATTTTATATGTATTAGTATATGTTTGTTAACCCCAATATCCTAATTTGTCCATTCCTCACACCTTTTCTTTGGCTTAACCATAAGTTTGTCTTCTCCATCTGAGATTGTCTTTCCCTATGGAAATATGTTCATTTTTATGAATTTTCAGATAACATAAGTGATATCGTAGAACATTTGTCTTTCACAATCTGACTTACTTCACGTTGTGTGATTATCTCTAGGCTCATCCGTGGTGCTGCATATGCCATTCTTTTATTTTTTTTCGTGGCTAATATTCCATTCTGTACATATACCACTTCTTCTTTGTCCATTCATCTGTTTATGGAGCTTTTTTTTGCTTCCATGTCTTGGCTCTTTCAATATTGCTGCAGTGCACATTTGCCTGCCTCTGTCTTTCCGATTCTGGTGGTCTTAGGTTATAGGCCCAGAAGGTGCCCTGCCGCATCATACGGTAGCTCAATTTTTACCTTTTAAAGCAGCTGCATTCAGTTTTCATTAGTGCTGTTAGCACTTTACACCCCATCAGCAGCTAGAAGGTACACAGTTCCCTAAAACCTCTTCAGCATTTATAGTTTGTAGACTTTTTGCTGATGGTCATTTGACTGGTGTGAGCTGAAACCTTTGTGGACGTTGGATTTGCATGCAGCTAATAATTCCTTATACTGAGCTTTAGGCATGTCTTTTTTTTTTCTTTTCCTTTTTTTTTTAAAGAGTGAGTACAACTTCCCTCTCATATTGACTTCTTGAAAACTTTGTCATGTGTTGAAATTTCTTGCCTATTCCCTACCCCAGGACATTTTTTGAGGGCAGGTATCATTTACAGCCCCGCAGTCCTCGTGACTATTAAGCGACCATTAGCACTGTGTTTAAAGCTGCTGTTGTGGGAAACAGCCACAAGGCGGCAGCATTATTACGTTCTCAACTCTTGTTACTAGGGCAACAGAGTCTTCCTGGACGTCGTGTTCCTCGGTTGTAAATTAGAGTGGAATGTGCTGGGACAAGCCCCCAGAAGTTTATGTCTCCTTACTTATGTTCGTTTTTTAAATTTAATTTATATTTCTTATCGGAGGAAATTTGATTAGAGTGTTGTGATTGTCTGGCTGTACAGAATCTGGTCAATGATTCATACATATGTCTGTTCATCTTCGGATCCTGTTACCATGTATGTTATTACAGAATGTTGAGTAGACCTCCCTTGGTATTTGGTAGGTGTTTTGTCATGATATATTTTATATGTATTGGTGATTATATAATTCATATAGTTTATATGTTATATGTTTATATACATTTAACATATGTTAGTATATGTATGCTAATTTCCTAATAATCCTAATTTATCCATCCTCCCACCTTTCATTTTGGTTAACCATTAGTTTGTTTTATCAGTCTGTGAGTGTGTTTTTCTGTGGAAATATGTTCATTGGGAGCAATCTTAGGATAACACGTATAAATGATATCATAGGATATCTGTCATTCCCTTTTGACTTACGTAACGTACTATGATTATTTCTAGGCTCATGTGTAGTCCTGCAAACGGCATTTTTCATTTTTTTCCCGAGGCTACTATTCCATTCGGTACGTATACCACTTCTTCTTTGTCCATTTATCTGTTGATGGACATTTTGTTTGCTTGCATGGCTTGGCTATTGTAAATATTGCTGCAGGGCATGTTTGCCTGTCTGTGCCTTTCCCATTCTGGTCTTCTTAGGGTATAGGCCCATTAGGGGATCGGCCGCATGATATGGTAGCTCAATTTTTACCTTTTAAACGCAGCTCCGTTCTGTTCTCATGATTAGCTGTTACCAGTTTACATCCAACCAACAGCATAGTGGGTATGCATTTCTCCCCCAACCCGTCAGCATGCATTGTTTGTAGACTTTTTACGGATGGCATTTTGAATATTGGGTGGTGAAATCTTTTTGTAGTTTGGATTTGCATCCAACCAATAATTCCTGATATTGAGCTTTTATCCATGTTCTTCTTTTTTTAAAACAACCGAGTGAGTAACACTTACCTCTTCAAATTGTTTTCTTGAAAAATTTTCCGTGTTGTGAACTTTCTTGGCCATTACCTACCCCAGGACATGTTTTGAGGACACGTGTCATTTACGGCCCTACAATTACTGTGAATCTCAAGTGACCCTTAGCCCTGTGTTTAAAGCTGCTGTTGTGGGAAACGGCCACAAGGCGGCAGCATTTCTCCATTCCCAAGTCTGGTTACTAGGGCAGCAGAGCCTTCCTGAAAGTTGTGTTCCTAGGTTGTAAATTGGAATGGGATGTGCCAGGGAAAACCCCAATAACTTTATGTCTCATTAATTGTTGTTCGTGGTTTTAATTTTTTAAATTGGGGTAATGAGCAGAATAGTGTTTGTTCTGGGTGTGCACAATCAGGTTCAATTGAACATTATATATATCTACTCATGTACAGATCCTCTTCCCATGTAAATTACTATTATTTTTTTAAATAAATTTATTTTATTTATTTATTTATTTTTGGCTGAGTTGGATCTTCGTTGCTGCATGTGGGCTTTCTCCAGTTGCGGTGAGCGGGGGCTACTCTCCGTTGCGGTGCACCGGCTTCTCACTGCAGTGGCTTCTCTTGTTGCGGAGCACGGGCTCTAGGCGTGTGGGCTTCAGTAGTTGTGGCGCATGGGCTCAGTAGTTATGGCTCATGGGCTCCAGAGTGTAGGCTCATTAGTTGTGGTGCACGGGCTTAGTTGCTCTGCTGCATGTGGGACCTTCCCGAACCAGGGATCGAACCTGTGTCCCCTGCATTGGCAGGTGGATTCTTAACCACGGTGCCACCAGGCAAGCCCCCGTGTAAATTATTACAGAGCGTTCAGTAGACCTCCCTTGGTATATGGTCGGTCTTTTTGATACGTGTGTTTAATATGTATTTGTATACGTACGGTAACCCTAATCTTAATGTATCCATTCCTCCCACCTTTCCTTTTAGATAACCATAGTTTGTTTTCTAAGTCTGTGAGAGTCTTTCTCTGTGGAAATATGTTCATACGTGTCAGTTGTTAGGTAACAGCTAGGAGTGATATCACAGGTTATTTGTCGGCTGCTTTCCGACTTACCTCATGTTCTGTGATTATCTCTAGGCTCATCTATGGTGCTGCAAAGAGCAGTGTTTCATCCTTTTCCATGGCGAATATTGCATTGTGTACATGGACCACTTCTTCTTTGTGCATTCATCTGTGGATGGACATTTTGGTTACTTCCAAGTCTTGGCAATGCTAAATATTGATGCAGTGCAGGATTGCCAGCCTGTGTCTTTTGGATTCTGGTCTTCTCAGGGATTAGGCCCAGCAGTGGGCCTACTAGATCATATGGTAGTTCAAATTTTTCCCTTTCAACGCACCTCCATTCTGTTCTCACTACTGGCTGTTACCAGTGTACATCCCACCAGCAACTAGAGGGTACACAGTTCTCTAAAACCCCTTCAGAATTTATTGTTTGTAGACTTTTTACTGATGGCATTTTGAGTGTTGGGTGGTGATACCTTTTTGTAGGTTGGATTTGCATGCGTCTAATAATTCCCGATATTGAGCTTTCATCTACGTTTTTTTTTTTAAGTAAAACAGAGAAACTCACCTCTTCAAATTGTTTCCTTGAAAAATTTGCCATGTTCTGAATTCCTGTGGCCATTACCTGCACCAGGACATTTTTTGAGGGCAGGTGTCCTTTACAGCCCTGTAGTAATTGTGAATATCACATGACCATTAGTTCTGCATTTAAAGCTGCTGTTGCAGGAAACGGCCACAAGGGGGCAGCATTTCTATATTCCCAACTCTGGTTACTAGGGCAACACAGCCTTCCTGGAAGTCCTGTTTGTAGGTTGTAAAGTAGAGTGGAATGTGCCAGGGCAAACCCCCAGAAACTATGTCTACTTATTTGTTGTTGATATTCTCAGTTTAATTTTCATTTTTCTCAGAGCAAATTTGATTGCAATGTGGTGTTTGTTCTAGGTGTACAGAATGTCTTTCATTGATTCATATATCTTTTCATGTTTGGATCCTGTTCCGTAGAGATTATTACAGAATGTTGTGTAGACCTCTCTTGGTATTCGGTATGTCTGATGATTATATATTTTATAAGTATTAGCATATGTCTGTTAAACCCAATATCCTCCGTTATACATTCCTCACACCTTTCCGTTTGGTTAAGCACAAGCTTGTTTTCTGAACACGTGAGTGTCCTTCTCTGTGGAAATAGGTTCATTCCTATCAATTTTTACATAAGACCTATACGTGATATCATAGGATATGTGTCTCTCGCTTTCTGACTTACTTCAAGTTGTGTGATTGTGTGTAGCCTCGTCTATGGTGCTGCAAACGGCATTGTTTCATTCTTTTCTGTGTCTAATATTGCATTGTGTACATGGACCACTTTTTCGTCCATTCATCTGATGATGGACATTTTTGTTGCTTCCATGTCTTGGCTATTGTAAATACTGCTGCAATACACGATGTTCCATCCTGTGTCTTTTTGATGCTGGCTTTCACAGGTGACAGGCCCAATAGTGGGCCTTCCGGATCATATGGGGACTCAATTTTTACCTTTCAACGCACTGCCATTCTGTTCCTATTATTGGCGGTTACCAGTTTACATCCCACTTAGACCGAGAGGTTACGCTATTCTCCACAACTTCTTCAACATCTATTGTTTGTTGACGTTTTGCTGATGGTCATTCTGACTGGTGTGAGGTGATACGTTTGTGTAGATTGGATTTGCATGCGTCTAATAATTCCTGATGTTTTGCGTGTATCAATGTCCTTTTCATTTTTTTTTAAGATTCAGCTAAACTTACAACTTCAAATTTCCTTCTTGAAAAATTTGCCGCGTTTGGATTTTTTTGGCCATTCCCTACCCCAGGACAGTTTTTGAGGGCATGAGTCATTTACAGCCCTGCAGTCCTTGTGAATATTAGTGACCATTAGCAGTGGATTTAAAGCTGCTCTTTGAGGAAACGGCCTTAAGGTGGCAGCATTTCTACGTTGGCAACTCTGCTTGCTAGGGAAACAGAACCTTGCTGCAAGTTGTGCTTTTAGGTTGCAGATTAGAGTGGAATGTGTCAGGACAAACCCCCATAAGTTTTAGCCTCCTTAATTCTTGTTTGTGTCTTTAAGTTTTCATTTTTATCAGAGCAAATTGGATTTTAAAATGTCTTTTGTTCTAGCTGCACAGAATCTTGTTCATGTACACATATACATATATCTATTGATCTTTGTGTCCTTTTCCATGTAGGTTATTGTAGAGTGTTGAATAGACCACTCTTGGTATTCCATAGGTCTTTGGGGATGATATATTTTATATGTATTAGTATATGTTTGTTAACCCCAATATCCTAATTTGTCCATTCCTCACACCTTTTCTTTGGCTTAACCATAAGTTTGTCTTCTCCATCTGAGATTGTCTTTCCCTATGGAAATATGTTCATTTTTATGAATTTTCAGATAACATAAGTGATATCGTAGAACATTTGTCTTTCGCAATCTGACTTACTTCACGTTGTGTGATTATCTCTAGGCTCATCCGTGGTGCTGCATATGCCATTCTTTTATTTTTTTTCGTGGCTAATATTCCATTCTGTACATATACCACTTCTTCTTTGTCCATTCATCTGTTTATGAAGCTTTTTTTTGCTTCCATGTCTTGGCTCTTTCAATATTGCTGCAGTGCACATTTGCCTGCCTCTGTCTTTCCGATTCTGGTGGTCTTAGGTTATAGGCCCAGAAGGTGCCCTGCCGCATCATACGGTAGCTCAATTTTTACCTTTTAAAGCAGCTGCATTCAGTTTTCATTAGTGCTGTTAGCACTTTACACCCCATCAGCAGCTAGAAGGTACACAGTTCCCTAAAACCTCTTCAGCATTTATAGTTTGTAGACTTTTTGCTGATGGTCATTTGACTGGTGTGAGCTGAAACCTTTGTGGACGTTGGATTTGCATGCAGCTAATAATTCCTTATACTGAGCTTTAGGCATGTCTTTTTTTTTTCTTTTCCTTTTTTTTTTAAAGAGTGAGTACAACTTCCCTCTCATATTGACTTCTTGAAAACTTTGTCATGTGTTGAAATTTCTTGCCTATTCCCTACCCCAGGACATTTTTTGAGGGCAGGTATCATTTACAGCCCCGCAGTCCTCGTGACTATTAAGCGACCATTAGCACTGTGTTTAAAGCTGCTGTTGTGGGAAACAGCCACAAGGCGGCAGCATTATTACGTTCTCAACTCTTGTTACTAGGGCAACAGAGTCTTCCTGGACGTCGTGTTCCTCGGTTGTAAATTAGAGTGGAATGTGCTGGGACAAGCCCCCAGAAGTTTATGTCTCCTTACTTATGTTCGTTTTTTAAATTTAATTTATATTTCTTATCGGAGGAAATTTGATTAGAGTGTTGTGATTGTCTGGCTGTACAGAATCTGGTCAATGATTCATACATATGTCTGTTCATCTTCGGATCCTGTTACCATGTATGTTATTACAGAATGTTGAGTAGACCTCCCTTGGTATTTGGTAGGTGTTTTGTCATGATATATTTTATATGTATTGGTGATTATATAATTCATATAGTTTATATGTTATATGTTTATATACATTTAACATATGTTAGTATATGTATGCTAATTTCCTAATAATCCTAATTTATCCATCCTCCCACCTTTCATTTTGGTTAACCATTAGTTTGTTTTATCAGTCTGTGAGTGTGTTTTTCTGTGGAAATATGTTCATTGGGAGCAATCTTAGGATAACACGTATAAATGATATCATAGGATATTTGTCATTCCCTTTTGACTTACGTAACGTACTATGATTATTTCTAGGCTCATGTGTAGTCCTGCAAACGGCATTGTTCATTTTTTTCCCGAGGCTACTATTCCATTCGGTACGTATACCACTTCTTCTTTGTCCATTTATCTGTTGATGGACATTTTGTTTGCTTGCATGGCTTGGCTATTGTAAATATTGCTGCAGGGCATGTTTGCCTGTCTGTGCCTTTCCCATTCTGGTCTTCTTAGGGTATAGGCCCATTAGGGGATCGGCCGCATGATATGGTAGCTCAATTTTTACCTTTTAAACGCAGCTCCGTTCTGTTCTCATGATTAGCTGTTACCAGTTTACATCCAACCAACAGCATAGTGGGTATGCATTTCTCCCCCAACCCGTCAGCATGCATTGTTTGTAGACTTTTTACGGATGGCATTTTGAATATTGGGTGGTGAAATCTTTTTGTAGTTTGGATTTGCATCCAACCAATAATTCCTGATATTGAGCTTTTATCCATGTTCTTCTTTTTTTAAAACAACCGAGTGAGTAACACTTACCTCTTCAAATTGTTTTCTTGAAAAATTTTCCGTGTTGTGAACTTTCTTGGCCATTACCTACCCCAGGACATGTTTTGAGGACACGTGTCATTTACGGCCCTACAATTACTGTGAATCTCAAGTGACCCTTAGCCCTGTGTTTAAAGCTGCTGTTGTGGGAAACGGCCACAAGGCGGCAGCATTTCTCCATTCCCAAGTCTGGTTACTAGGGCAGCAGAGCCTTCCTGAAAGTTGTGTTCCTAGGTTGTAAATTAGAATGGGATGTGCCAGGGAAAACCCCAATAACTTTATGTCTCATTAATTGTTGTTCGTGGTTTTAATTTTTTAAATTGGGGTAATGAGCAGAATAGTGTTTGTTCTGGGTGTGCACAATCAGGTTCAATTGAACATTATATATATCTACTCATGTACAGATCCTCTTCCCATGTAAATTACTATTATTTTTTTAAATAAATTTATTTTATTTATTTATTTATTTTTGGCTGAGTTGGATCTTCGTTGCTGCATGTGGGCTTTCTCCAGTTGCGGTGAGCGGGGGCTACTCTCCGTTGCGGTGCACCGGCTTCTCACTGCAGTGGCTTCTCTTGTTGCGGAGCACGGGCTCTAGGCGTGTGGGCTTCAGTAGTTGTGGTGCATGGGCTCAGTAGTTATGGCTCATGGGCTCCAGAGCGTAGGCTCATTAGTTGTGGTGCACGGGCTTAGTTGCTCTGCTGCATGTGGGACCTTCCCGAACCAGGGATCGAACCTGTGTCCCCTGCATTGGCAGGTGGATTCTTAACCACGGTGCCACCAGGCAAGCCCCCGTGTAAATTATTACAGAGCGTTCAGTAGACCTCCCTTGGTATATGGTCGGTCTTTTTGATACGTGTGTTTAATATGTATTTGCATACGTACGGTAACCCTAATCTTAATGTATCCATTCCTCCCACCTTTCCTTTTAGATAACCATAGTTTGTTTTCTAAGTCTGTGAGAGTCTTTCTCTGTGGAAATATGTTCATACGTGTCAGTTGTTAGGTAACAGCTAGGAGTGATATCACAGGTTATTTGTCGGCTGCTTTCCGACTTACCTCATGTTCTGTGATTATCTCTAGGCTCATCTATGGTGCTGCAAAGAGCAGTGTTTCATCCTTTTCCATGGCGAATATTGCATTGTGTACATGGACCACTTCTTCTTTGTGCATTCATCTGTGGATGGACATTTTGGTTACTTCCAAGTCTTGGCAATGCTAAATATTGATGCAGTGCAGGATTGCCAGCCTGTGTCTTTTGGATTCTGGTCTTCTCAGGGATTAGGCCCAGCAGTGGGCCTACTAGATCATATGGTAGTTCAAATTTTTCCCTTTCAACGCACCTCCATTCTGTTCTCACTACTGGCTGTTACCAGTGTACATCCCACCAGCAACTAGAGGGTACACAGTTCTCTAAAACCCCTTCAGAATTTATTGTTTGTAGACTTTTTACTGATGGCATTTTGAGTGTTGGGTGGTGATACCTTTTTGTAGGTTGGATTTGCATGCGTCTAATAATTCCCGATATTGAGCTTTCATCTACGTTTTTTTTTTTAAGTAAAACAGAGAAACTCACCTCTTCAAATTGTTTCCTTGAAAAATTTGCCATGTTCTGAATTCCTGTGGCCATTACCTGCACCAGGACATTTTTTGAGGGCAGGTGTCCTTTACAGCCCTGTAGTAATTGTGAATATCACATGACCATTAGTTCTGCATTTAAAGCTGCTGTTGCAGGAAACGGCCACAAGGGGGCAGCATTTCTATATTCCCAACTCTGGTTACTAGGGCAACACAGCCTTCCTGGAAGTCCTGTTTGTAGGTTGTAAAGTAGAGTGGAATGTGCCAGGACAAACCCCCAGAAACTATGTCTACTTATTTGTTGTTGATATTCTCAGTTTAATTTTCATTTTTCTCAGAGCAAATTTGATTGCAATGTTGTGTTTGTTCTAGGTGTACAGAATGTCTTTCATTGATTCATATATCTTTTCATGTTTGGATCCTGTTCCGTAGAGATTATTACAGAATGTTGTGTAGACCTCTCTTGGTATTCGGTATGTCTGATGGTTATATATTTTATAAGTATTAGCATATGTCTGTTAAACCCAATATCCTCCGTTATACATTCCTCACACCTTTCCGTTTGGTTAAGCACAAGCTTGTTTTCTGAACACGTGAGTGTCCTTCTCTGTGGAAATAGGTTCATTCCTATCAATTTTTACATAAGACCTATACGTGATATCATAGGATATGTGTCTCTCGCTTTCTGACTTACTTCAAGTTGTGTGATTGTGTGTAGCCTCGTCTATGGTGCTGCAAACGGCATTGTTTCATTCTTTTCTGTGTCTAATATTGCATTGTGTACATGGACCACTTTTTCGTCCATTCATCTGATGATGGACATTTTTGTTGCTTCCATGTCTTGGCTATTGTAAATACTGCTGCAATACACGATGTTCCATCCTGTGTCTTTTTGATGCTGGCTTTCACAGGTGACAGGCCCAATAGTGGGCCTTCCGGATCATATGGGGACTCAATTTTTACCTTTCAACGCACTGCCATTCTGTTCCTATTATTGGCGGTTACCAGTTTACATCCCACTTAGACCGAGAGGTTACGCTATTCTCCACAACTTCTTCAACATCTATTGTTTGTTGACGTTTTGCTGATGGTCATTCTGACTGGTGTGAGGTGATACGTTTGTGTAGATTGGATTTGCATGCGTCTAATAATTCCTGATGTTTTGCGTGTATCAATGTCCTTTTCATTTTTTTTTAAGATTCAGCTAAACTTACAACTTCAAATTTCCTTCTTGAAAAATTTGCCGCGTTTGGATTTTTTTGGCCATTCCCTACCCCAGGACAGTTTTTGAGGGCATGAGTCATTTACAGCCCTGCAGTCCTTGTGAATATTAGTGACCATTAGCAGTGGATTTAAAGCTGCTCTTTGAGGAAACGGCCTTAAGGTGGCAGCATTTCTACGTTGGCAACTCTGCTTGCTAGGGAAACAGAACCTTGCTGCAAGTTGTGCTTTTAGGTTGCAGATTAGAGTGGAATGTGTCAGGACAAACCCCCATAAGTTTTAGCCTCCTTAATTCTTGTTTGTGTCTTTAAGTTTTCATTTTTATCAGAGCAAATTGGATTTTAAAATGTCTTTTGTTCTAGCTGCACAGAATCTTGTTCATGTACACATATACATATATCTATTGATCTTTGTGTCCTTTTCCATGTAGGTTATTGTAGAGTGTTGAATAGACCACTCTTGGTATTCCATAGGTCTTTGGGGATGATATATTTTATATGTATTAGTATATGTTTGTTAACCCCAATATCCTAATTTGTCCATTCCTCACACCTTTTCTTTGGCTTAACCATAAGTTTGTCTTCTCCATCTGAGATTGTCTTTCCCTATGGAAATATGTTCATTTTTATGAATTTTCAGATAACATAAGTGATATCGTAGAACATTTGTCTTTCGCAATCTGACTTACTTCACGTTGTGTGATTATCTCTAGGCTCATCCGTGGTGCTGCATATGCCATTCTTTTATTTTTTTTCGTGGCTAATATTCCATTCTGTACATATACCACTTCTTCTTTGTCCATTCATCTGTTTATGGAGCTTTTTTTTGCTTCCATGTCTTGGCTCTTTCAATATTGCTGCAGTGCACATTTGCCTGCCTCTGTCTTTCCGATTCTGGTGGTCTTAGGTTATAGGCCCAGAAGGTGCCCTGCCGCATCATACGGTAGCTCAATTTTTACCTTTTAAAGCAGCTGCATTCAGTTTTCATTAGTGCTGTTAGCACTTTACACCCCATCAGCAGCTAGAAGGTACACAGTTCCCTAAAACCTCTTCAGCATTTATAGTTTGTAGACTTTTTGCTGATGGTCATTTGACTGGTGTGAGCTGAAACCTTTGTGGACGTTGGATTTGCATGCAGCTAATAATTCCTTATACTGAGCTTTAGGCATGTCTTTTTTTTTTCTTTTCCTTTTTTTTTTAAAGAGTGAGTACAACTTCCCTCTCATATTGACTTCTTGAAAACTTTGTCATGTGTTGAAATTTCTTGCCTATTCCCTACCCCAGGACATTTTTTGAGGGCAGGTATCATTTACAGCCCCGCAGTCCTCGTGACTATTAAGCGACCATTAGCACTGTGTTTAAAGCTGCTGTTGTGGGAAACAGCCACAAGGCGGCAGCATTATTACGTTCTCAACTCTTGTTACTAGGGCAACAGAGTCTTCCTGGACGTCGTGTTCCTCGGTTGTAAATTAGAGTGGAATGTGCTGGGACAAGCCCCCAGAAGTTTATGTCTCCTTACTTATGTTCGTTTTTTAAATTTAATTTATATTTCTTATCGGAGGAAATTTGATTAGAGTGTTGTGATTGTCTGGCTGTACAGAATCTGGTCAATGATTCATACATATGTCTGTTCATCTTCGGATCCTGTTACCATGTATGTTATTACAGAATGTTGAGTAGACCTCCCTTGGTATTTGGTAGGTGTTTTGTCATGATATATTTTATATGTATTGGTGATTATATAATTCATATAGTTTATATGTTATATGTTTATATACATTTAACATATGTTAGTATATGTATGCTAATTTCCTAATAATCCTAATTTATCCATCCTCCCACCTTTCATTTTGGTTAACCATTAGTTTGTTTTATCAGTCTGTGAGTGTGTTTTTCTGTGGAAATATGTTCATTGGGAGCAATCTTAGGATAACACGTATAAATGATATCATAGGATATCTGTCATTCCCTTTTGACTTACGTAACGTACTATGATTATTTCTAGGCTCATGTGTAGTCCTGCAAACGGCATTTTTCATTTTTTTCCCGAGGCTACTATTCCATTCGGTACGTATACCACTTCTTCTTTGTCCATTTATCTGTTGATGGACATTTTGTTTGCTTGCATGGCTTGGCTATTGTAAATATTGCTGCAGGGCATGTTTGCCTGTCTGTGCCTTTCCCATTCTGGTCTTCTTAGGGTATAGGCCCATTAGGGGATCGGCCGCATGATATGGTAGCTCAATTTTTACCTTTTAAACGCAGCTCCGTTCTGTTCTCATGATTAGCTGTTACCAGTTTACATCCAACCAACAGCATAGTGGGTATGCATTTCTCCCCCAACCCGTCAGCATGCATTGTTTGTAGACTTTTTACGGATGGCATTTTGAATATTGGGTGGTGAAATCTTTTTGTAGTTTGGATTTGCATCCAACCAATAATTCCTGATATTGAGCTTTTATCCATGTTCTTCTTTTTTTAAAACAACCGAGTGAGTAACACTTACCTCTTCAAATTGTTTTCTTGAAAAATTTTCCGTGTTGTGAACTTTCTTGGCCATTACCTACCCCAGGACATGTTTTGAGGACACGTGTCATTTACGGCCCTACAATTACTGTGAATCTCAAGTGACCCTTAGCCCTGTGTTTAAAGCTGCTGTTGTGGGAAACGGCCACAAGGCGGCAGCATTTCTCCATTCCCAAGTCTGGTTACTAGGGCAGCAGAGCCTTCCTGAAAGTTGTGTTCCTAGGTTGTAAATTAGAATGGGATGTGCCAGGGAAAACCCCAATAACTTTATGTCTCATTAATTGTTGTTCGTGGTTTTAATTTTTTAAATTGGGGTAATGAGCAGAATAGTGTTTGTTCTGGGTGTGCACAATCAGGTTCAATTGAACATTATATATATCTACTCATGTACAGATCCTCTTCCCATGTAAATTACTATTATTTTTTTAAATAAATTTATTTTATTTATTTATTTATTTTTGGCTGAGTTGGATCTTCGTTGCTGCATGTGGGCTTTCTCCAGTTGCGGTGAGCGGGGGCTACTCTCCGTTGCGGTGCACCGGCTTCTCACTGCAGTGGCTTCTCTTGTTGCGGAGCACGGGCTCTAGGCGTGTGGGCTTCAGTAGTTGTGGCGCATGGGCTCAGTAGTTATGGCTCATGGGCTCCAGAGCGTAGGCTCATTAGTTGTGGTGCACGGGCTTAGTTGCTCTGCTGCATGTGGGACCTTCCCGAACCAGGGATCGAACCTGTGTCCCCTGCATTGGCAGGTGGATTCTTAACCACGGTGCCACCAGGCAAGCCCCCGTGTAAATTATTACAGAGCGTTCAGTAGACCTCCCTTGGTATATGGTCGGTCTTTTTGATACGTGTGTTTAATATGTATTTGTATACGTACGGTAACCCTAATCTTAATGTATCCATTCCTCCCACCTTTCCTTTTAGATAACCATAGTTTGTTTTCTAAGTCTGTGAGAGTCTTTCTCTGTGGAAATATGTTCATACGTGTCAGTTGTTAGGTAACAGCTAGGAGTGATATCACAGGTTATTTGTCGGCTGCTTTCCGACTTACCTCATGTTCTGTGATTATCTCTAGGCTCATCTATGGTGCTGCAAAGAGCAGTGTTTCATCCTTTTCCATGGCGAATATTGCATTGTGTACATGGACCACTTCTTCTTTGTGCATTCATCTGTGGATGGACATTTTGGTTACTTCCAAGTCTTGGCAATGCTAAATATTGATGCAGTGCAGGATTGCCAGCCTGTGTCTTTTGGATTCTGGTCTTCTCAGGGATTAGGCCCAGCAGTGGGCCTACTAGATCATATGGTAGTTCAAATTTTTCCCTTTCAACGCACCTCCATTCTGTTCTCACTACTGGCTGTTACCAGTGTACATCCCACCAGCAACTAGAGGGTACACAGTTCTCTAAAACCCCTTCAGAATTTATTGTTTGTAGACTTTTTACTGATGGCATTTTGAGTGTTGGGTGGTGATACCTTTTTGTAGGTTGGATTTGCATGCGTCTAATAATTCCCGATATTGAGCTTTCATCTACGTTTTTTTTTTTAAGTAAAACAGAGAAACTCACCTCTTCAAATTGTTTCCTTGAAAAATTTGCCATGTTCTGAATTCCTGTGGCCATTACCTGCACCAGGACATTTTTTGAGGGCAGGTGTCCTTTACAGCCCTGTAGTAATTGTGAATATCACATGACCATTAGTTCTGCATTTAAAGCTGCTGTTGCAGGAAACGGCCACAAGGGGGCAGCATTTCTATATTCCCAACTCTGGTTACTAGGGCAACACAGCCTTCCTGGAAGTCCTGTTTGTAGGTTGTAAAGTAGAGTGGAATGTGCCAGGACAAACCCCCAGAAACTATGTCTACTTATTTGTTGTTGATATTCTCAGTTTAATTTTCATTTTTCTCAGAGCAAATTTGATTGCAATGTTGTGTTTGTTCTAGGTGTACAGAATGTCTTTCATTGATTCATATATCTTTTCATGTTTGGATCCTGTTCCGTAGAGATTATTACAGAATGTTGTGTAGACCTCTCTTGGTATTCGGTATGTCTGATGATTATATATTTTATAAGTATTAGCATATGTCTGTTAAACCCAATATCCTCCGTTATACATTCCTCACACCTTTCCGTTTGGTTAAGCACAAGCTTGTTTTCTGAACACGTGAGTGTCCTTCTCTGTGGAAATAGGTTCATTCCTATCAATTTTTACATAAGACCTATACGTGATATCATAGGATATGTGTCTCTCGCTTTCTGACTTACTTCAAGTTGTGTGATTGTGTGTAGCCTCGTCTATGGTGCTGCAAACGGCATTGTTTCATTCTTTTCTGTGTCTAATATTGCATTGTGTACATGGACCACTTTTTCGTCCATTCATCTGATGATGGACATTTTTGTTGCTTCCATGTCTTGGCTATTGTAAATACTGCTGCAATACACGATGTTCCATCCTGTGTCTTTTTGATGCTGGCTTTCACAGGTGACAGGCCCAATAGTGGGCCTTCCGGATCATATGGGGACTCAATTTTTACCTTTCAACGCACTGCCATTCTGTTCCTATTATTGGCGGTTACCAGTTTACATCCCACTTAGACCGAGAGGTTACGCTATTCTCCACAACTTCTTCAACATCTATTGTTTGTTGACGTTTTGCTGATGGTCATTCTGACTGGTGTGAGGTGATACGTTTGTGTAGATTGGATTTGCATGCGTCTAATAATTCCTGATGTTTTGCGTGGATCAATGTCCTTTTCATTTTTTTTTAAGATTCAGCTAAACTTACAACTTCAAATTTCCTTCTTGAAAAATTTGCCGCGTTTGGATTTTTTTGGCCATTCCCTACCCCAGGACAGTTTTTGAGGGCATGAGTCATTTACAGCCCTGCAGTCCTTGTGAATATTAGTGACCATTAGCAGTGGATTTAAAGCTGCTGTTTGAGGAAACGGCCTTAAGGTGGCAGCATTGCTACGTTGCCAACTCTGCTTGCTAGGGAAACAGAACCTTGCTGCAAGTTGTGCTTTTAGGTTGCAGATTAGAGTGGAATGTGTCAGGACAAACCCCCATAAGTTTTAGCCTCCTTAATTCTTGTTTGTGTCTTTAAGTTTTCATTTTTATCAGAGCAAATTGGATTTTAAAATGTCTTTTGTTCTAGCTGCACAGAATCTTGTTCATGTACACATATACATATATCTATTGATCTTTGTGTCCTTTTCCATGTAGGTTATTGTAGAGTGTTGAATAGACCACTCTTGGTATTCCATAGGTCTTTGGGGATGATATATTTTATATGTATTAGTATATGTTTGTTAACCCCAATATCCTAATTTGTCCATTCCTCACACCTTTTCTTTGGCTTAACCATAAGTTTGTCTTCTCCATCTGAGATTGTCTTTCCCTATGGAAATATGTTCATTTTTATGAATTTTCAGATAACATAAGTGATATCGTAGAACATTTGTCTTTCGCAATCTGACTTACTTCACGTTGTGTGATTATCTCTAGGCTCATCCGTGGTGCTGCATATGCCATTCTTTTATTTTTTTTCGTGGCTAATATTCCATTCTGTACATATACCACTTCTTCTTTGTCCATTCATCTGTTTATGGAGCTTTTTTTTGCTTCCATGTCTTGGCTCTTTCAATATTGCTGCAGTGCACATTTGCCTGCCTCTGTCTTTCCGATTCTGGTGGTCTTAGGTTATAGGCCCAGAAGGTGCCCTGCCGCATCATACGGTAGCTCAATTTTTACCTTTTAAAGCAGCTGCATTCAGTTTTCATTAGTGCTGTTAGCACTTTACACCCCATCAGCAGCTAGAAGGTACACAGTTCCCTAAAACCTCTTCAGCATTTATAGTTTGTAGACTTTTTGCTGATGGTCATTTGACTGGTGTGAGCTGAAACCTTTGTGGACGTTGGATTTGCATGCAGCTAATAATTCCTTATACTGAGCTTTAGGCATGTCTTTTTTTTTTCTTTTCCTTTTTTTTTTAAAGAGTGAGTACAACTTCCCTCTCATATTGACTTCTTGAAAACTTTGTCATGTGTTGAAATTTCTTGCCTATTCCCTACCCCAGGACATTTTTTGAGGGCAGGTATCATTTACAGCCCCGCAGTCCTCGTGACTATTAAGCGACCATTAGCACTGTGTTTAAAGCTGCTGTTGTGGGAAACAGCCACAAGGCGGCAGCATTATTACGTTCTCAACTCTTGTTACTAGGGCAACAGAGTCTTCCTGGACGTCGTGTTCCTCGGTTGTAAATTAGAGTGGAATGTGCTGGGACAAGCCCCCAGAAGTTTATGTCTCCTTACTTATGTTCGTTTTTTAAATTTAATTTATATTTCTTATCGGAGGAAATTTGATTAGAGTGTTGTGATTGTCTGGCTGTACAGAATCTGGTCAATGATTCATACATATGTCTGTTCATCTTCGGATCCTGTTACCATGTATGTTATTACAGAATGTTGAGTAGACCTCCCTTGGTATTTGGTAGGTGTTTTGTCATGATATATTTTATATGTATTGGTGATTATATAATTCATATAGTTTATATGTTATATGTTTATATACATTTAACATATGTTAGTATATGTATGCTAATTTCCTAATAATCCTAATTTATCCATCCTCCCACCTTTCATTTTGGTTAACCATTAGTTTGTTTTATCAGTCTGTGAGTGTGTTTTTCTGTGGAAATATGTTCATTGGGAGCAATCTTAGGATAACACGTATAAATGATATCATAGGATATCTGTCATTCCCTTTTGACTTACGTAACGTACTATGATTATTTCTAGGCTCATGTGTAGTCCTGCAAACGGCATTTTTCATTTTTTTCCCGAGGCTACTATTCCATTCGGTACGTATACCACTTCTTCTTTGTCCATTTATCTGTTGATGGACATTTTGTTTGCTTGCATGGCTTGGCTATTGTAAATATTGCTGCAGGGCATGTTTGCCTGTCTGTGCCTTTCCCATTCTGGTCTTCTTAGGGTATAGGCCCATTAGGGGATCGGCCGCATGATATGGTAGCTCAATTTTTACCTTTTAAACGCAGCTCCGTTCTGTTCTCATGATTAGCTGTTACCAGTTTACATCCAACCAACAGCATAGTGGGTATGCATTTCTCCCCCAACCCGTCAGCATGCATTGTTTGTAGACTTTTTACGGATGGCATTTTGAATATTGGGTGGTGAAATCTTTTTGTAGTTTGGATTTGCATCCAACCAATAATTCCTGATATTGAGCTTTTATCCATGTTCTTCTTTTTTTAAAACAACCGAGTGAGTAACACTTACCTCTTCAAATTGTTTTCTTGAAAAATTTTCCGTGTTGTGAACTTTCTTGGCCATTACCTACCCCAGGACATGTTTTGAGGACACGTGTCATTTACGGCCCTACAATTACTGTGAATCTCAAGTGACCCTTAGCCCTGTGTTTAAAGCTGCTGTTGTGGGAAACGGCCACAAGGCGGCAGCATTTCTCCATTCCCAAGTCTGGTTACTAGGGCAGCAGAGCCTTCCTGAAAGTTGTGTTCCTAGGTTGTAAATTAGAATGGGATGTGCCAGGGAAAACCCCAATAACTTTATGTCTCATTAATTGTTGTTCGTGGTTTTAATTTTTTAAATTGGGGTAATGAGCAGAATAGTGTTTGTTCTGGGTGTGCACAATCAGGTTCAATTGAACATTATATATATCTACTCATGTACAGATCCTCTTCCCATGTAAATTACTATTATTTTTTTAAATAAATTTATTTTATTTATTTATTTATTTTTGGCTGAGTTGGATCTTCGTTGCTGCATGTGGGCTTTCTCCAGTTGCGGTGAGCGGGGGCTACTCTCCGTTGCGGTGCACCGGCTTCTCACTGCAGTGGCTTCTCTTGTTGCGGAGCACGGGCTCTAGGCGTGTGGGCTTCAGTAGTTGTGGCGCATGGGCTCAGTAGTTATGGCTCATGGGCTCCAGAGCGTAGGCTCATTAGTTGTGGTGCACGGGCTTAGTTGCTCTGCTGCATGTGGGACCTTCCCGAACCAGGGATCGAACCTGTGTCCCCTGCATTGGCAGGTGGATTCTTAACCACGGTGCCACCAGGCAAGCCCCCGTGTAAATTATTACAGAGCGTTCAGTAGACCTCCCTTGGTATATGGTCGGTCTTTTTGATACGTGTGTTTAATATGTATTTGTATACGTACGGTAACCCTAATCTTAATGTATCCATTCCTCCCACCTTTCCTTTTAGATAACCATAGTTTGTTTTCTAAGTCTGTGAGAGTCTTTCTCTGTGGAAATATGTTCATACGTGTCAGTTGTTAGGTAACAGCTAGGAGTGATATCACAGGTTATTTGTCGGCTGCTTTCCGACTTACCTCATGTTCTGTGATTATCTCTAGGCTCATCTATGGTGCTGCAAAGAGCAGTGTTTCATCCTTTTCCATGGCGAATATTGCATTGTGTACATGGACCACTTCTTCTTTGTGCATTCATCTGTGGATGGACATTTTGGTTACTTCCAAGTCTTGGCAATGCTAAATATTGATGCAGTGCAGGATTGCCAGCCTGTGTCTTTTGGATTCTGGTCTTCTCAGGGATTAGGCCCAGCAGTGGGCCTACTAGATCATATGGTAGTTCAAATTTTTCCCTTTCAACGCACCTCCATTCTGTTCTCACTACTGGCTGTTACCAGTGTACATCCCACCAGCAACTAGAGGGTACACAGTTCTCTAAAACCCCTTCAGAATTTATTGTTTGTAGACTTTTTACTGATGGCATTTTGAGTGTTGGGTGGTGATACCTTTTTGTAGGTTGGATTTGCATGCGTCTAATAATTCCCGATATTGAGCTTTCATCTACGTTTTTTTTTTTAAGTAAAACAGAGAAACTCACCTCTTCAAATTGTTTCCTTGAAAAATTTGCCATGTTCTGAATTCCTGTGGCCATTACCTGCACCAGGACATTTTTTGAGGGCAGGTGTCCTTTACAGCCCTGTAGTAATTGTGAATATCACATGACCATTAGTTCTGCATTTAAAGCTGCTGTTGCAGGAAACGGCCACAAGGGGGCAGCATTTCTATATTCCCAACTCTGGTTACTAGGGCAACACAGCCTTCCTGGAAGTCCTGTTTGTAGGTTGTAAAGTAGAGTGGAATGTGCCAGGGCAAACCCCCAGAAACTATGTCTACTTATTTGTTGTTGATATTCTCAGTTTAATTTTCATTTTTCTCAGAGCAAATTTGATTGCAATGTGGTGTTTGTTCTAGGTGTACAGAATGTCTTTCATTGATTCATATATCTTTTCATGTTTGGATCCTGTTCCGTAGAGATTATTACAGAATGTTGTGTAGACCTCTCTTGGTATTCGGTATGTCTGATGATTATATATTTTATAAGTATTAGCATATGTCTGTTAAACCCAATATCCTCCGTTATACATTCCTCACACCTTTCCGTTTGGTTAAGCACAAGCTTGTTTTCTGAACACGTGAGTGTCCTTCTCTGTGGAAATAGGTTCATTCCTATCAATTTTTACATAAGACCTATACGTGATATCATAGGATATGTGTCTCTCGCTTTCTGACTTACTTCAAGTTGTGTGATTGTGTGTAGCCTCGTCTATGGTGCTGCAAACGGCATTGTTTCATTCTTTTCTGTGTCTAATATTGCATTGTGTACATGGACCACTTTTTCGTCCATTCATCTGATGATGGACATTTTTGTTGCTTCCATGTCTTGGCTATTGTAAATACTGCTGCAATACACGATGTTCCATCCTGTGTCTTTTTGATGCTGGCTTTCACAGGTGACAGGCCCAATAGTGGGCCTTCCGGATCATATGGGGACTCAATTTTTACCTTTCAACGCACTGCCATTCTGTTCCTATTATTGGCGGTTACCAGTTTACATCCCACTTAGACCGAGAGGTTACGCTATTCTCCACAACTTCTTCAACATCTATTGTTTGTTGACGTTTTGCTGATGGTCATTCTGACTGGTGTGAGGTGATACGTTTGTGTAGATTGGATTTGCATGCGTCTAATAATTCCTGATGTTTTGCGTGTATCAATGTCCTTTTCATTTTTTTTTAAGATTCAGCTAAACTTACAACTTCAAATTTCCTTCTTGAAAAATTTGCCGCGTTTGGATTTTTTTGGCCATTCCCTACCCCAGGACAGTTTTTGAGGGCATGAGTCATTTACAGCCCTGCAGTCCTTGTGAATATTAGTGACCATTAGCAGTGGATTTAAAGCTGCTGTTTGAGGAAACGGCCTTAAGGTGGCAGCATTGCTACGTTGCCAACTCTGCTTGCTAGGGAAACAGAACCTTGCTGCAAGTTGTGCTTTTAGGTTGCAGATTAGAGTGGAATGTGTCAGGACAAACCCCCATAAGTTTTAGCCTCCTTAATTCTTGTTTGTGTCTTTAAGTTTTCATTTTTATCAGAGCAAATTGGATTTTAAAATGTCTTTTGTTCTAGCTGCACAGAATCTTGTTCATGTACACATATACATATATCTATTGATCTTTGTGTCCTTTTCCATGTAGGTTATTGTAGAGTGTTGAATAGACCACTCTTGGTATTCCATAGGTCTTTGGGGATGATATATTTTATATGTATTAGTATATGTTTGTTAACCCCAATATCCTAATTTGTCCATTCCTCACACCTTTTCTTTGGCTTAACCATAAGTTTGTCTTCTCCATCTGAGATTGTCTTTCCCTATGGAAATATGTTCATTTTTATGAATTTTCAGATAACATAAGTGATATCGTAGAACATTTGTCTTTCGCAATCTGACTTACTTCACGTTGTGTGATTATCTCTAGGCTCATCCGTGGTGCTGCATATGCCATTCTTTTATTTTTTTTCGTGGCTAATATTCCATTCTGTACATATACCACTTCTTCTTTGTCCATTCATCTGTTTATGGAGCTTTTTTTTGCTTCCATGTCTTGGCTCTTTCAATATTGCTGCAGTGCACATTTGCCTGCCTCTGTCTTTCCGATTCTGGTGGTCTTAGGTTATAGGCCCAGAAGGTGCCCTGCCGCATCATACGGTAGCTCAATTTTTACCTTTTAAAGCAGCTGCATTCAGTTTTCATTAGTGCTGTTAGCACTTTACACCCCATCAGCAGCTAGAAGGTACACAGTTCCCTAAAACCTCTTCAGCATTTATAGTTTGTAGACTTTTTGCTGATGGTCATTTGACTGGTGTGAGCTGAAACCTTTGTGGACGTTGGATTTGCATGCAGCTAATAATTCCTTATACTGAGCTTTAGGCATGTCTTTTTTTTTTTCTTTTCCTTTTTTTTTTAAAGAGTGAGTACAACTTCCCTCTCATATTGACTTCTTGAAAACTTTGTCATGTGTTGAAATTTCTTGCCTATTCCCTACCCCAGGACATTTTTTGAGGGCAGGTATCATTTACAGCCCCGCAGTCCTCGTGACTATTAAGCGACCATTAGCACTGTGTTTAAAGCTGCTGTTGTGGGAAACAGCCACAAGGCGGCAGCATTATTACGTTCTCAACTCTTGTTACTAGGGCAACAGAGTCTTCCTGGACGTCGTGTTCCTCGGTTGTAAATTAGAGTGGAATGTGCTGGGACAAGCCCCCAGAAGTTTATGTCTCCTTACTTATGTTCGTTTTTTAAATTTAATTTATATTTCTTATCGGAGGAAATTTGATTAGAGTGTTGTGATTGTCTGGCTGTACAGAATCTGGTCAATGATTCATACATATGTCTGTTCATCTTCGGATCCTGTTACCATGTATGTTATTACAGAATGTTGAGTAGACCTCCCTTGGTATTTGGTAGGTGTTTTGTCATGATATATTTTATATGTATTGGTGATTATATAATTCATATAGTTTATATGTTATATGTTTATATACATTTAACATATGTTAGTATATGTATGCTAATTTCCTAATAATCCTAATTTATCCATCCTCCCACCTTTCATTTTGGTTAACCATTAGTTTGTTTTATCAGTCTGTGAGTGTGTTTTTCTGTGGAAATATGTTCATTGGGAGCAATCTTAGGATAACACGTATAAATGATATCATAGGATATCTGTCATTCCCTTTTGACTTACGTAACGTACTATGATTATTTCTAGGCTCATGTGTAGTCCTGCAAACGGCATTTTTCATTTTTTTCCCGAGGCTACTATTCCATTCGGTACGTATACCACTTCTTCTTTGTCCATTTATCTGTTGATGGACATTTTGTTTGCTTGCATGGCTTGGCTATTGTAAATATTGCTGCAGGGCATGTTTGCCTGTCTGTGCCTTTCCCATTCTGGTCTTCTTAGGGTATAGGCCCATTAGGGGATCGGCCGCATGATATGGTAGCTCAATTTTTACCTTTTAAACGCAGCTCCGTTCTGTTCTCATGATTAGCTGTTACCAGTTTACATCCAACCAACAGCATAGTGGGTATGCATTTCTCCCCCAACCCGTCAGCATGCATTGTTTGTAGACTTTTTACGGATGGCATTTTGAATATTGGGTGGTGAAATCTTTTTGTAGTTTGGATTTGCATCCAACCAATAATTCCTGATATTGAGCTTTTATCCATGTTCTTCTTTTTTTAAAACAACCGAGTGAGTAACACTTACCTCTTCAAATTGTTTTCTTGAAAAATTTTCCGTGTTGTGAACTTTCTTGGCCATTACCTACCCCAGGACATGTTTTGAGGACACGTGTCATTTACGGCCCTACAATTACTGTGAATCTCAAGTGACCCTTAGCCCTGTGTTTAAAGCTGCTGTTGTGGGAAACGGCCACAAGGCGGCAGCATTTCTCCATTCCCAAGTCTGGTTACTAGGGCAGCAGAGCCTTCCTGAAAGTTGTGTTCCTAGGTTGTAAATTAGAATGGGATGTGCCAGGGAAAACCCCAATAACTTTATGTCTCATTAATTGTTGTTCGTGGTTTTAATTTTTTAAATTGGGGTAATGAGCAGAATAGTGTTTGTTCTGGGTGTGCACAATCAGGTTCAATTGAACATTATATATATCTACTCATGTACAGATCCTCTTCCCATGTAAATTACTATTATTTTTTTAAATAAATTTATTTTATTTATTTATTTATTTTTGGCTGAGTTGGATCTTCGTTGCTGCATGTGGGCTTTCTCCAGTTGCGGTGAGCGGGGGCTACTCTCCGTTGCAGTGCACCGGCTTCTCACTGCAGTGGCTTCTCTTGTTGCGGAGCACGGGCTCTAGGCGTGTGGGCTTCAGTAGTTGTGGCGCATGGGCTCAGTAGTTATGGCTCATGGGCTCCAGAGCGTAGGCTCATTAGTTGTGGTGCACGGGCTTAGTT
Source organism: Eubalaena glacialis (assembly GCF_028564815.1). Classification (NCBI taxonomy): domain Eukaryota; kingdom Metazoa; phylum Chordata; class Mammalia; order Artiodactyla; family Balaenidae; genus Eubalaena; species Eubalaena glacialis. The sequence continues at coordinate 123,640,613 of NC_083722.1, forward strand.
GCTCTGCTGCATGTGGGACCTTCCCGAACCAGGGATCGAACCTGTGTCCCCTGCATTGGCAGGTGGATTCTTAACCACGGTGCCACCAGGCAAGCCCCCGTGTAAATTATTACAGAGCGTTCAGTAGACCTCCCTTGGTATATGGTCGGTCTTTTTGATACGTGTGTTTAATATGTATTTGTATACGTACGGTAACCCTAATCTTAATGTATCCATTCCTCCCACCTTTCCTTTTAGATAACCATAGTTTGTTTTCTAAGTCTGTGAGAGTCTTTCTCTGTGGAAATATGTTCATACGTGTCAGTTGTTAGGTAACAGCTAGGAGTGATATCACAGGTTATTTGTCGGCTGCTTTCCGACTTACCTCATGTTCTGTGATTATCTCTAGGCTCATCTATGGTGCTGCAAAGAGCAGTGTTTCATCCTTTTCCATGGCGAATATTGCATTGTGTACATGGACCACTTCTTCTTTGTGCATTCATCTGTGGATGGACATTTTGGTTACTTCCAAGTCTTGGCAATGCTAAATATTGATGCAGTGCAGGATTGCCAGCCTGTGTCTTTTGGATTCTGGTCTTCTCAGGGATTAGGCCCAGCAGTGGGCCTACTAGATCATATGGTAGTTCAAATTTTTCCCTTTCAACGCACCTCCATTCTGTTCTCACTACTGGCTGTTACCAGTGTACATCCCACCAGCAACTAGAGGGTACACAGTTCTCTAAAACCCCTTCAGAATTTATTGTTTGTAGACTTTTTACTGATGGCATTTTGAGTGTTGGGTGGTGATACCTTTTTGTAGGTTGGATTTGCATGCGTCTAATAATTCCCGATATTGAGCTTTCATCTACGTTTTTTTTTTTAAGTAAAACAGAGAAACTCACCTCTTCAAATTGTTTCCTTGAAAAATTTGCCATGTTCTGAATTCCTGTGGCCATTACCTGCACCAGGACATTTTTTGAGGGCAGGTGTCCTTTACAGCCCTGTAGTAATTGTGAATATCACATGACCATTAGTTCTGCATTTAAAGCTGCTGTTGCAGGAAACGGCCACAAGGGGGCAGCATTTCTATATTCCCAACTCTGGTTACTAGGGCAACACAGCCTTCCTGGAAGTCCTGTTTGTAGGTTGTAAAGTAGAGTGGAATGTGCCAGGGCAAACCCCCAGAAACTATGTCTACTTATTTGTTGTTGATATTCTCAGTTTAATTTTCATTTTTCTCAGAGCAAATTTGATTGCAATGTGGTGTTTGTTCTAGGTGTACAGAATGTCTTTCATTGATTCATATATCTTTTCATGTTTGGATCCTGTTCCGTAGAGATTATTACAGAATGTTGTGTAGACCTCTCTTGGTATTCGGTATGTCTGATGATTATATATTTTATAAGTATTAGCATATGTCTGTTAAACCCAATATCCTCCGTTATACATTCCTCACACCTTTCCGTTTGGTTAAGCACAAGCTTGTTTTCTGAACACGTGAGTGTCCTTCTCTGTGGAAATAGGTTCATTCCTATCAATTTTTACATAAGACCTATACGTGATATCATAGGATATGTGTCTCTCGCTTTCTGACTTACTTCAAGTTGTGTGATTGTGTGTAGCCTCGTCTATGGTGCTGCAAACGGCATTGTTTCATTCTTTTCTGTGTCTAATATTGCATTGTGTACATGGACCACTTTTTCGTCCATTCATCTGATGATGGACATTTTTGTTGCTTCCATGTCTTGGCTATTGTAAATACTGCTGCAATACACGATGTTCCATCCTGTGTCTTTTTGATGCTGGCTTTCACAGGTGACAGGCCCAATAGTGGGCCTTCCGGATCATATGGGGACTCAATTTTTACCTTTCAACGCACTGCCATTCTGTTCCTATTATTGGCGGTTACCAGTTTACATCCCACTTAGACCGAGAGGTTACGCTATTCTCCACAACTTCTTCAACATCTATTGTTTGTTGACGTTTTGCTGATGGTCATTCTGACTGGTGTGAGGTGATACGTTTGTGTAGATTGGATTTGCATGCGTCTAATAATTCCTGATGTTTTGCGTGGATCAATGTCCTTTTCATTTTTTTTTAAGATTCAGCTAAACTTACAACTTCAAATTTCCTTCTTGAAAAATTTGCCGCGTTTGGATTTTTTTGGCCATTCCCTACCCCAGGACAGTTTTTGAGGGCATGAGTCATTTACAGCCCTGCAGTCCTTGTGAATATTAGTGACCATTAGCAGTGGATTTAAAGCTGCTGTTTGAGGAAACGGCCTTAAGGTGGCAGCATTTCTACGTTGCCAACTCTGCTTGCTAGGGAAACAGAACCTTGCTGCAAGTTGTGCTTTTAGGTTGCAGATTAGAGTGGAATGTGTCAGGACAAACCCCCATAAGTTTTAGCCTCCTTAATTCTTGTTTGTGTCTTTAAGTTTTCATTTTTATCAGAGCAAATTGGATTTTAAAATGTCTTTTGTTCTAGCTGCACAGAATCTTGTTCATGTACACATATACATATATCTATTGATCTTTGTGTCCTTTTCCATGTAGGTTATTGTAGAGTGTTGAATAGACCACTCTTGGTATTCCATAGGTCTTTGGGGATGATATATTTTATATGTATTAGTATATGTTTGTTAACCCCAATATCCTAATTTGTCCATTCCTCACACCTTTTCTTTGGCTTAACCATAAGTTTGTCTTCTCCATCTGAGATTGTCTTTCCCTATGGAAATATGTTCATTTTTATGAATTTTCAGATAACATAAGTGATATCGTAGAACATTTGTCTTTCGCAATCTGACTTACTTCACGTTGTGTGATTATCTCTAGGCTCATCCGTGGTGCTGCATATGCCATTCTTTTATTTTTTTTCGTGGCTAATATTCCATTCTGTACATATACCACTTCTTCTTTGTCCATTCATCTGTTTATGGAGCTTTTTTTTGCTTCCATGTCTTGGCTCTTTCAATATTGCTGCAGTGCACATTTGCCTGCCTCTGTCTTTCCGATTCTGGTGGTCTTAGGTTATAGGCCCAGAAGGTGCCCTGCCGCATCATACGGTAGCTCAATTTTTACCTTTTAAAGCAGCTGCATTCAGTTTTCATTAGTGCTGTTAGCACTTTACACCCCATCAGCAGCTAGAAGGTACACAGTTCCCTAAAACCTCTTCAGCATTTATAGTTTGTAGACTTTTTGCTGATGGTCATTTGACTGGTGTGAGCTGAAACCTTTGTGGACGTTGGATTTGCATGCAGCTAATAATTCCTTATACTGAGCTTTAGGCATGTCTTTTTTTTTTCTTTTCCTTTTTTTTTTAAAGAGTGAGTACAACTTCCCTCTCATATTGACTTCTTGAAAACTTTGTCATGTGTTGAAATTTCTTGCCTATTCCCTACCCCAGGACATTTTTTGAGGGCAGGTATCATTTACAGCCCCGCAGTCCTCGTGACTATTAAGCGACCATTAGCACTGTGTTTAAAGCTGCTGTTGTGGGAAACAGCCACAAGGCGGCAGCATTATTACGTTCTCAACTCTTGTTACTAGGGCAACAGAGTCTTCCTGGACGTCGTGTTCCTCGGTTGTAAATTAGAGTGGAATGTGCTGGGACAAGCCCCCAGAAGTTTATGTCTCCTTACTTATGTTCGTTTTTTAAATTTAATTTATATTTCTTATCGGAGGAAATTTGATTAGAGTGTTGTGATTGTCTGGCTGTACAGAATCTGGTCAATGATTCATACATATGTCTGTTCATCTTCGGATCCTGTTACCATGTATGTTATTACAGAATGTTGAGTAGACCTCCCTTGGTATTTGGTAGGTGTTTTGTCATGATATATTTTATATGTATTGGTGATTATATAATTCATATAGTTTATATGTTATATGTTTATATACATTTAACATATGTTAGTATATGTATGCTAATTTCCTAATAATCCTAATTTATCCATCCTCCCACCTTTCATTTTGGTTAACCATTAGTTTGTTTTATCAGTCTGTGAGTGTGTTTTTCTGTGGAAATATGTTCATTGGGAGCAATCTTAGGATAACACGTATAAATGATATCATAGGATATCTGTCATTCCCTTTTGACTTACGTAACGTACTATGATTATTTCTAGGCTCATGTGTAGTCCTGCAAACGGCATTGTTCATTTTTTTCCCGAGGCTACTATTCCATTCGGTACGTATACCACTTCTTCTTTGTCCATTTATCTGTTGATGGACATTTTGTTTGCTTGCATGGCTTGGCTATTGTAAATATTGCTGCAGGGCATGTTTGCCTGTCTGTGCCTTTCCCATTCTGGTCTTCTTAGGGTATAGGCCCATTAGGGGATCGGCCGCATGATATGGTAGCTCAATTTTTACCTTTTAAACGCAGCTCCGTTCTGTTCTCATGATTAGCTGTTACCAGTTTACATCCAACCAACAGCATAGTGGGTATGCATTTCTCCCCCAACCCGTCAGCATGCATTGTTTGTAGACTTTTTACGGATGGCATTTTGAATATTGGGTGGTGAAATCTTTTTGTAGTTTGGATTTGCATCCAACCAATAATTCCTGATATTGAGCTTTTATCCATGTTCTTCTTTTTTTAAAACAACCGAGTGAGTAACACTTACCTCTTCAAATTGTTTTCTTGAAAAATTTTCCGTGTTGTGAACTTTCTTGGCCATTACCTACCCCAGGACATGTTTTGAGGACACGTGTCATTTACGGCCCTACAATTACTGTGAATCTCAAGTGACCCTTAGCCCTGTGTTTAAAGCTGCTGTTGTGGGAAACGGCCACAAGGCGGCAGCATTTCTCCATTCCCAAGTCTGGTTACTAGGGCAGCAGAGCCTTCCTGAAAGTTGTGTTCCTAGGTTGTAAATTAGAATGGGATGTGCCAGGGAAAACCCCAATAACTTTATGTCTCATTAATTGTTGTTCGTGGTTTTAATTTTTTAAATTGGGGTAATGAGCAGAATAGTGTTTGTTCTGGGTGTGCACAATCAGGTTCAATTGAACATTATATATATCTACTCATGTACAGATCCTCTTCCCATGTAAATTACTATTATTTTTTTAAATAAATTTATTTTATTTATTTATTTATTTTTGGCTGAGTTGGATCTTCGTTGCTGCATGTGGGCTTTCTCCAGTTGTGGTGAGCGGGGGCTACTCTCCGTTGCGGTGCACCGGCTTCTCACTGCAGTGGCTTCTCTTGTTGCGGAGCACGGGCTCTAGGCGTGTGGGCTTCAGTAGTTGTGGTGCATGGGCTCAGTAGTTATGGCTCATGGGCTCCAGAGCGTAGGCTCATTAGTTGTGGTGCACGGGCTTAGTTGCTCTGCTGCATGTGGGACCTTCCCGAACCAGGGATCGAACCTGTGTCCCCTGCATTGGCAGGTGGATTCTTAACCACGGTGCCACCAGGCAAGCCCCCGTGTAAATTATTACAGAGCGTTCAGTAGACCTCCCTTGGTATATGGTCGGTCTTTTTGATACGTGTGTTTAATATGTATTTGTATACGTACGGTAACCCTAATCTTAATGTATCCATTCCTCCCACCTTTCCTTTTAGATAACCATAGTTTGTTTTCTAAGTCTGTGAGAGTCTTTCTCTGTGGAAATATGTTCATACGTGTCAGTTGTTAGGTAACAGCTAGGAGTGATATCACAGGTTATTTGTCGGCTGCTTTCCGACTTACCTCATGTTCTGTGATTATCTCTAGGCTCATCTATGGTGCTGCAAAGAGCAGTGTTTCATCCTTTTCCATGGCGAATATTGCATTGTGTACATGGACCACTTCTTCTTTGTGCATTCATCTGTGGATGGACATTTTGGTTACTTCCAAGTCTTGGCAATGCTAAATATTGATGCAGTGCAGGATTGCCAGCCTGTGTCTTTTGGATTCTGGTCTTCTCAGGGATTAGGCCCAGCAGTGGGCCTACTAGATCATATGGTAGTTCAAATTTTTCCCTTTCAACGCACCTCCATTCTGTTCTCACTACTGGCTGTTACCAGTGTACATCCCACCAGCAACTAGAGGGTACACAGTTCTCTAAAACCCCTTCAGAATTTATTGTTTGTAGACTTTTTACTGATGGCATTTTGAGTGTTGGGTGGTGATACCTTTTTGTAGGTTGGATTTGCATGCGTCTAATAATTCCCGATATTGAGCTTTCATCTACGTTTTTTTTTTTAAGTAAAACAGAGAAACTCACCTCTTCAAATTGTTTCCTTGAAAAATTTGCCATGTTCTGAATTCCTGTGGCCATTACCTGCACCAGGACATTTTTTGAGGGCAGGTGTCCTTTACAGCCCTGTAGTAATTGTGAATATCACATGACCATTAGTTCTGCATTTAAAGCTGCTGTTGCAGGAAACGGCCACAAGGGGGCAGCATTTCTATATTCCCAACTCTGGTTACTAGGGCAACACAGCCTTCCTGGAAGTCCTGTTTGTAGGTTGTAAAGTAGAGTGGAATGTGCCAGGGCAAACCCCCAGAAACTATGTCTACTTATTTGTTGTTGATATTCTCAGTTTAATTTTCATTTTTCTCAGAGCAAATTTGATTGCAATGTGGTGTTTGTTCTAGGTGTACAGAATGTCTTTCATTGATTCATATATCTTTTCATGTTTGGATCCTGTTCCGTAGAGATTATTACAGAATGTTGTGTAGACCTCTCTTGGTATTCGGTATGTCTGATGATTATATATTTTATAAGTATTAGCATATGTCTGTTAAACCCAATATCCTCCGTTATACATTCCTCACACCTTTCCGTTTGGTTAAGCACAAGCTTGTTTTCTGAACACGTGAGTGTCCTTCTCTGTGGAAATAGGTTCATTCCTATCAATTTTTACATAAGACCTATACGTGATATCATAGGATATGTGTCTCTCGCTTTCTGACTTACTTCAAGTTGTGTGATTGTGTGTAGCCTCGTCTATGGTGCTGCAAACGGCATTGTTTCATTCTTTTCTGTGTCTAATATTGCATTGTGTACATGGACCACTTTTTCGTCCATTCATCTGATGATGGACATTTTTGTTGCTTCCATGTCTTGGCTATTGTAAATACTGCTGCAATACACGATGTTCCATCCTGTGTCTTTTTGATGCTGTCTTTCACAGGTGACAGGCCCAATAGTGGGCCTTCCGGATCATATGGGGACTCAATTTTTACCTTTCAACGCACTGCCATTCTGTTCCTATTATTGGCGGTTACCAGTTTACATCCCACTTAGACCGAGAGGTTACGCTATTCTCCACAACTTCTTCAACATCTATTGTTTGTTGACGTTTTGCTGATGGTCATTCTGACTGGTGTGAGGTGATACGTTTGTGTAGATTGGATTTGCATGCGTCTAATAATTCCTGATGTTTTGCGTGGATCAATGTCCTTTTCATTTTTTTTTAAGATTCAGCTAAACTTACAACTTCAAATTTCCTTCTTGAAAAATTTGCCGCGTTTGGATTTTTTTGGCCATTCCCTACCCCAGGACAGTTTTTGAGGGCATGAGTCATTTACAGCCCTGCAGTCCTTGTGAATATTAGTGACCATTAGCAGTGGATTTAAAGCTGCTGTTTGAGGAAACGGCCTTAAGGTGGCAGCATTTCTACGTTGCCAACTCTGCTTGCTAGGGAAACAGAACCTTGCTGCAAGTTGTGCTTTTAGGTTGCAGATTAGAGTGGAATGTGTCAGGACAAACCCCCATAAGTTTTAGCCTCCTTAATTCTTGTTTGTGTCTTTAAGTTTTCATTTTTATCAGAGCAAATTGGATTTTAAAATGTCTTTTGTTCTAGCTGCACAGAATCTTGTTCATGTACACATATACATATATCTATTGATCTTTGTGTCCTTTTCCATGTAGGTTATTGTAGAGTGTTGAATAGACCACTCTTGGTATTCCATAGGTCTTTGGGGATGATATATTTTATATGTATTAGTATATGTTTGTTAACCCCAATATCCTAATTTGTCCATTCCTCACACCTTTTCTTTGGCTTAACCATAAGTTTGTCTTCTCCATCTGAGATTGTCTTTCCCTATGGAAATATGTTCATTTTTATGAATTTTCAGATAACATAAGTGATATCGTAGAACATTTGTCTTTCGCAATCTGACTTACTTCACGTTGTGTGATTATCTCTAGGCTCATCCGTGGTGCTGCATATGCCATTCTTTTATTTTTTTTCGTGGCTAATATTCCATTCTGTACATATACCACTTCTTCTTTGTCCATTCATCTGTTTATGGAGCTTTTTTTTGCTTCCATGTCTTGGCTCTTTCAATATTGCTGCAGTGCACATTTGCCTGCCTCTGTCTTTCCGATTCTGGTGGTCTTAGGTTATAGGCCCAGAAGGTGCCCTGCCGCATCATACGGTAGCTCAATTTTTACCTTTTAAAGCAGCTGCATTCAGTTTTCATTAGTGCTGTTAGCACTTTACACCCCATCAGCAGCTAGAAGGTACACAGTTCCCTAAAACCTCTTCAGCATTTATAGTTTGTAGACTTTTTGCTGATGGTCATTTGACTGGTGTGAGCTGAAACCTTTGTGGACGTTGGATTTGCATGCAGCTAATAATTCCTTATACTGAGCTTTAGGCATGTCTTTTTTTTTTCTTTTCCTTTTTTTTTTAAAGAGTGAGTACAACTTCCCTCTCATATTGACTTCTTGAAAACTTTGTCATGTGTTGAAATTTCTTGCCTATTCCCTACCCCAGGACATTTTTTGAGGGCAGGTATCATTTACAGCCCCGCAGTCCTCGTGACTATTAAGCGACCATTGGCACTGTGTTTAAAGCTGCTGTTGTGGGAAACAGCCACAAGGCGGCAGCATTATTACGTTCTCAACTCTTGTTACTAGGGCAACAGAGTCTTCCTGGACGTCGTGTTCCTCGGTTGTAAATTAGAGTGGAATGTGCTGGGACAAGCCCCCAGAAGTTTATGTCTCCTTACTTATGTTCGTTTTTTAAATTTAATTTATATTTCTTATCGGAGGAAATTTGATTAGAGTGTTGTGATTGTCTGGCTGTACAGAATCTGGTCAATGATTCATACATATGTCTGTTCATCTTCGGATCCTGTTACCATGTATGTTATTACAGAATGTTGAGTAGACCTCCCTTGGTATTTGGTAGGTGTTTTGTCATGATATATTTTATATGTATTGGTGATTATATAATTCATATAGTTTATATGTTATATGTTTATATACATTTAACATATGTTAGTATATGTATGCTAATTTCCTAATAATCCTAATTTATCCATCCTCCCACCTTTCATTTTGGTTAACCATTAGTTTGTTTTATCAGTCTGTGAGTGTGTTTTTCTGTGGAAATATGTTCATTGGGAGCAATCTTAGGATAACACGTATAAATGATATCATAGGATATTTGTCATTCCCTTTTGACTTACGTAACGTACTATGATTATTTCTAGGCTCATGTGTAGTCCTGCAAACGGCATTGTTCATTTTTTTCCCGAGGCTACTATTCCATTCGGTACGTATACCACTTCTTCTTTGTCCATTTATCTGTTGATGGACATTTTGTTTGCTTGCATGGCTTGGCTATTGTAAATATTGCTGCAGGGCATGTTTGCCTGTCTGTGCCTTTCCCATTCTGGTCTTCTTAGGGTATAGGCCCATTAGGGGATCGGCCGCATGATATGGTAGCTCAATTTTTACCTTTTAAACGCAGCTCCGTTCTGTTCTCATGATTAGCTGTTACCAGTTTACATCCAACCAACAGCATAGTGGGTATGCATTTCTCCCCCAACCCGTCAGCATGCATTGTTTGTAGACTTTTTACGGATGGCATTTTGAATATTGGGTGGTGAAATCTTTTTGTAGTTTGGATTTGCATCCAACCAATAATTCCTGATATTGAGCTTTTATCCATGTTCTTCTTTTTTTAAAACAACCGAGTGAGTAACACTTACCTCTTCAAATTGTTTTCTTGAAAAATTTTCCGTGTTGTGAACTTTCTTGGCCATTACCTACCCCAGGACATGTTTTGAGGACACGTGTCATTTACGGCCCTACAATTACTGTGAATCTCAAGTGACCCTTAGCCCTGTGTTTAAAGCTGCTGTTGTGGGAAACGGCCACAAGGCGGCAGCATTTCTCCATTCCCAAGTCTGGTTACTAGGGCAGCAGAGCCTTCCTGAAAGTTGTGTTCCTAGGTTGTAAATTAGAATGGGATGTGCCAGGGAAAACCCCAATAACTTTATGTCTCATTAATTGTTGTTCGTGGTTTTAATTTTTTAAATTGGGGTAATGAGCAGAATAGTGTTTGTTCTGGGTGTGCACAATCAGGTTCAATTGAACATTATATATATCTACTCATGTACAGATCCTCTTCCCATGTAAATTACTATTATTTTTTTAAATAAATTTATTTTATTTATTTATTTATTTTTGGCTGAGTTGGATCTTCGTTGCTGCATGTGGGCTTTCTCCAGTTGTGGTGAGCGGGGGCTACTCTCCGTTGCGGTGCACCGGCTTCTCACTGCAGTGGCTTCTCTTGTTGCGGAGCACGGGCTCTAGGCGTGTGGGCTTCAGTAGTTGTGGTGCATGGGCTCAGTAGTTATGGCTCATGGGCTCCAGAGCGTAGGCTCATTAGTTGTGGTGCACGGGCTTAGTTGCTCTGCTGCATGTGGGACCTTCCCGAACCAGGGATCGAACCTGTGTCCCCTGCATTGGCAGGTGGATTCTTAACCACGGTGCCACCAGGCAAGCCCCCGTGTAAATTATTACAGAGCGTTCAGTAGACCTCCCTTGGTATATGGTCGGTCTTTTTGATACGTGTGTTTAATATGTATTTGTATACGTACGGTAACCCTAATCTTAATGTATCCATTCCTCCCACCTTTCCTTTTAGATAACCATAGTTTGTTTTCTAAGTCTGTGAGAGTCTTTCTCTGTGGAAATATGTTCATACGTGTCAGTTGTTAGGTAACAGCTAGGAGTGATATCACAGGTTATTTGTCGGCTGCTTTCCGACTTACCTCATGTTCTGTGATTATCTCTAGGCTCATCTATGGTGCTGCAAAGAGCAGTGTTTCATCCTTTTCCATGGCGAATATTGCATTGTGTACATGGACCACTTCTTCTTTGTGCATTCATCTGTGGATGGACATTTTGGTTACTTCCAAGTCTTGGCAATGCTAAATATTGATGCAGTGCAGGATTGCCAGCCTGTGTCTTTTGGATTCTGGTCTTCTCAGGGATTAGGCCCAGCAGTGGGCCTACTAGATCATATGGTAGTTCAAATTTTTCCCTTTCAACGCACCTCCATTCTGTTCTCACTACTGGCTGTTACCAGTGTACATCCCACCAGCAACTAGAGGGTACACAGTTCTCTAAAACCCCTTCAGAATTTATTGTTTGTAGACTTTTTACTGATGGCATTTTGAGTGTTGGGTGGTGATACCTTTTTGTAGGTTGGATTTGCATGCGTCTAATAATTCCCGATATTGAGCTTTCATCTACGTTTTTTTTTTTAAGTAAAACAGAGAAACTCACCTCTTCAAATTGTTTCCTTGAAAAATTTGCCATGTTCTGAATTCCTGTGGCCATTACCTGCACCAGGACATTTTTTGAGGGCAGGTGTCCTTTACAGCCCTGTAGTAATTGTGAATATCACATGACCATTAGTTCTGCATTTAAAGCTGCTGTTGCAGGAAACGGCCACAAGGGGGCAGCATTTCTATATTCCCAACTCTGGTTACTAGGGCAACACAGCCTTCCTGGAAGTCCTGTTTGTAGGTTGTAAAGTAGAGTGGAATGTGCCAGGGCAAACCCCCAGAAACTATGTCTACTTATTTGTTGTTGATATTCTCAGTTTAATTTTCATTTTTCTCAGAGCAAATTTGATTGCAATGTGGTGTTTGTTCTAGGTGTACAGAATGTCTTTCATTGATTCATATATCTTTTCATGTTTGGATCCTGTTCCGTAGAGATTATTACAGAATGTTGTGTAGACCTCTCTTGGTATTCGGTATGTCTGATGATTATATATTTTATAAGTATTAGCATATGTCTGTTAAACCCAATATCCTCCGTTATACATTCCTCACACCTTTCCGTTTGGTTAAGCACAAGCTTGTTTTCTGAACACGTGAGTGTCCTTCTCTGTGGAAATAGGTTCATTCCTATCAATTTTTACATAAGACCTATACGTGATATCATAGGATATGTGTCTCTCGCTTTCTGACTTACTTCAAGTTGTGTGATTGTGTGTAGCCTCGTCTATGGTGCTGCAAACGGCATTGTTTCATTCTTTTCTGTGTCTAATATTGCATTGTGTACATGGACCACTTTTTCGTCCATTCATCTGATGATGGACATTTTTGTTGCTTCCATGTCTTGGCTATTGTAAATACTGCTGCAATACACGATGTTCCATCCTGTGTCTTTTTGATGCTGTCTTTCACAGGTGACAGGCCCAATAGTGGGCCTTCCGGATCATATGGGGACTCAATTTTTACCTTTCAACGCACTGCCATTCTGTTCCTATTATTGGCGGTTACCAGTTTACATCCCACTTAGACCGAGAGGTTACGCTATTCTCCACAACTTCTTCAACATCTATTGTTTGTTGACGTTTTGCTGATGGTCATTCTGACTGGTGTGAGGTGATACGTTTGTGTAGATTGGATTTGCATGCGTCTAATAATTCCTGATGTTTTGCGTGTATCAATGTCCTTTTCATTTTTTTTTAAGATTCAGCTAAACTTACAACTTCAAATTTCCTTCTTGAAAAATTTGCCGCGTTTGGATTTTTTTGGCCATTCCCTACCCCAGGACAGTTTTTGAGGGCATGAGTCATTTACAGCCCTGCAGTCCTTGTGAATATTAGTGACCATTAGCAGTGGATTTAAAGCTGCTGTTTGAGGAAACGGCCTTAAGGTGGCAGCATTTCTACGTTGGCAACTCTGCTTGCTAGGGAAACAGAACCTTGCTGCAAGTTGTGCTTTTAGGTTGCAGATTAGAGTGGAATGTGTCAGGACAAACCCCCATAAGTTTTAGCCTCCTTAATTCTTGTTTGTGTCTTTAAGTTTTCATTTTTATCAGAGCAAATTGGATTTTAAAATGTCTTTTGTTCTAGCTGCACAGAATCTTGTTCATGTACACATATACATATATCTATTGATCTTTGTGTCCTTTTCCATGTAGGTTATTGTAGAGTGTTGAATAGACCACTCTTGGTATTCCATAGGTCTTTGGGGATGATATATTTTATATGTATTAGTATATGTTTGTTAACCCCAATATCCTAATTTGTCCATTCCTCACACCTTTTCTTTGGCTTAACCATAAGTTTGTCTTCTCCATCTGAGATTGTCTTTCCCTATGGAAATATGTTCATTTTTATGAATTTTCAGATAACATAAGTGATATCGTAGAACATTTGTCTTTCGCAATCTGACTTACTTCACGTTGTGTGATTATCTCTAGGCTCATCCGTGGTGCTGCATATGCCATTCTTTTATTTTTTTTCGTGGCTAATATTCCATTCTGTACATATACCACTTCTTCTTTGTCCATTCATCTGTTTATGGAGCTTTTTTTTGCTTCCATGTCTTGGCTCTTTCAATATTGCTGCAGTGCACATTTGCCTGCCTCTGTCTTTCCGATTCTGGTGGTCTTAGGTTATAGGCCCAGAAGGTGCCCTGCCGCATCATACGGTAGCTCAATTTTTACCTTTTAAAGCAGCTGCATTCAGTTTTCATTAGTGCTGTTAGCACTTTACACCCCATCAGCAGCTAGAAGGTACACAGTTCCCTAAAACCTCTTCAGCATTTATAGTTTGTAGACTTTTTGCTGATGGTCATTTGACTGGTGTGAGCTGAAACCTTTGTGGACGTTGGATTTGCATGCAGCTAATAATTCCTTATACTGAGCTTTAGGCATGTCTTTTTTTTTTCTTTTCCTTTTTTTTTTAAAGAGTGAGTACAACTTCCCTCTCATATTGACTTCTTGAAAACTTTGTCATGTGTTGAAATTTCTTGCCTATTCCCTACCCCAGGACATTTTTTGAGGGCAGGTATCATTTACAGCCCCGCAGTCCTCGTGACTATTAAGCGACCATTGGCACTGTGTTTAAAGCTGCTGTTGTGGGAAACAGCCACAAGGCGGCAGCATTATTACGTTCTCAACTCTTGTTACTAGGGCAACAGAGTCTTCCTGGACGTCGTGTTCCTCGGTTGTAAATTAGAGTGGAATGTGCTGGGACAAGCCCCCAGAAGTTTATGTCTCCTTACTTATGTTCGTTTTTTAAATTTAATTTATATTTCTTATCGGAGGAAATTTGATTAGAGTGTTGTGATTGTCTGGCTGTACAGAATCTGGTCAATGATTCATACATATGTCTGTTCATCTTCGGATCCTGTTACCATGTATGTTATTACAGAATGTTGAGTAGACCTCCCTTGGTATTTGGTAGGTGTTTTGTCATGATATATTTTATATGTATTGGTGATTATATAATTCATATAGTTTATATGTTATATGTTTATATACATTTAACATATGTTAGTATATGTATGCTAATTTCCTAATAATCCTAATTTATCCATCCTCCCACCTTTCATTTTGGTTAACCATTAGTTTGTTTTATCAGTCTGTGAGTGTGTTTTTCTGTGGAAATATGTTCATTGGGAGCAATCTTAGGATAACACGTATAAATGATATCATAGGATATTTGTCATTCCCTTTTGACTTACGTAACGTACTATGATTATTTCTAGGCTCATGTGTAGTCCTGCAAACGGCATTGTTCATTTTTTTCCCGAGGCTACTATTCCATTCGGTACGTATACCACTTCTTCTTTGTCCATTTATCTGTTGATGGACATTTTGTTTGCTTGCATGGCTTGGCTATTGTAAATATTGCTGCAGGGCATGTTTGCCTGTCTGTGCCTTTCCCATTCTGGTCTTCTTAGGGTATAGGCCCATTAGGGGATCGGCCGCATGATATGGTAGCTCAATTTTTACCTTTTAAACGCAGCTCCGTTCTGTTCTCATGATTAGCTGTTACCAGTTTACATCCAACCAACAGCATAGTGGGTATGCATTTCTCCCCCAACCCGTCAGCATGCATTGTTTGTAGACTTTTTACGGATGGCATTTTGAATATTGGGTGGTGAAATCTTTTTGTAGTTTGGATTTGCATCCAACCAATAATTCCTGATATTGAGCTTTTATCCATGTTCTTCTTTTTTTAAAACAACCGAGTGAGTAACACTTACCTCTTCAAATTGTTTTCTTGAAAAATTTTCCGTGTTGTGAACTTTCTTGGCCATTACCTACCCCAGGACATGTTTTGAGGACACGTGTCATTTACGGCCCTACAATTACTGTGAATCTCAAGTGACCCTTAGCCCTGTGTTTAAAGCTGCTGTTGTGGGAAACGGCCACAAGGCGGCAGCATTTCTCCATTCCCAAGTCTGGTTACTAGGGCAGCAGAGCCTTCCTGAAAGTTGTGTTCCTAGGTTGTAAATTAGAATGGGATGTGCCAGGGAAAACCCCAATAACTTTATGTCTCATTAATTGTTGTTCGTGGTTTTAATTTTTTAAATTGGGGTAATGAGCAGAATAGTGTTTGTTCTGGGTGTGCACAATCAGGTTCAATTGAACATTATATATATCTACTCATGTACAGATCCTCTTCCCATGTAAATTACTATTATTTTTTTAAATAAATTTATTTTATTTATTTATTTATTTTTGGCTGAGTTGGATCTTCGTTGCTGCATGTGGGCTTTCTCCAGTTGTGGTGAGCGGGGGCTACTCTCCGTTGCGGTGCACCGGCTTCTCACTGCAGTGGCTTCTCTTGTTGCGGAGCACGGGCTCTAGGCGTGTGGGCTTCAGTAGTTGTGGTGCATGGGCTCAGTAGTTATGGCTCATGGGCTCCAGAGCGTAGGCTCATTAGTTGTGGTGCACGGGCTTAGTTGCTCTGCTGCATGTGGGACCTTCCCGAACCAGGGATCGAACCTGTGTCCCCTGCATTGGCAGGTGGATTCTTAACCACGGTGCCACCAGGCAAGCCCCCGTGTAAATTATTACAGAGCGTTCAGTAGACCTCCCTTGGTATATGGTCGGTCTTTTTGATACGTGTGTTTAATATGTATTTGTATACGTACGGTAACCCTAATCTTAATGTATCCATTCCTCCCACCTTTCCTTTTAGATAACCATAGTTTGTTTTCTAAGTCTGTGAGAGTCTTTCTCTGTGGAAATATGTTCATACGTGTCAGTTGTTAGGTAACAGCTAGGAGTGATATCACAGGTTATTTGTCGGCTGCTTTCCGACTTACCTCATGTTCTGTGATTATCTCTAGGCTCATCTATGGTGCTGCAAAGAGCAGTGTTTCATCCTTTTCCATGGCGAATATTGCATTGTGTACATGGACCACTTCTTCTTTGTGCATTCATCTGTGGATGGACATTTTGGTTACTTCCAAGTCTTGGCAATGCTAAATATTGATGCAGTGCAGGATTGCCAGCCTGTGTCTTTTGGATTCTGGTCTTCTCAGGGATTAGGCCCAGCAGTGGGCCTACTAGATCATATGGTAGTTCAAATTTTTCCCTTTCAACGCACCTCCATTCTGTTCTCACTACTGGCTGTTACCAGTGTACATCCCACCAGCAACTAGAGGGTACACAGTTCTCTAAAACCCCTTCAGAATTTATTGTTTGTAGACTTTTTACTGATGGCATTTTGAGTGTTGGGTGGTGATACCTTTTTGTAGGTTGGATTTGCATGCGTCTAATAATTCCCGATATTGAGCTTTCATCTACGTTTTTTTTTTTAAGTAAAACAGAGAAACTCACCTCTTCAAATTGTTTCCTTGAAAAATTTGCCATGTTCTGAATTCCTGTGGCCATTACCTGCACCAGGACATTTTTTGAGGGCAGGTGTCCTTTACAGCCCTGTAGTAATTGTGAATATCACATGACCATTAGTTCTGCATTTAAAGCTGCTGTTGCAGGAAACGGCCACAAGGGGGCAGCATTTCTATATTCCCAACTCTGGTTACTAGGGCAACACAGCCTTCCTGGAAGTCCTGTTTGTAGGTTGTAAAGTAGAGTGGAATGTGCCAGGGCAAACCCCCAGAAACTATGTCTACTTATTTGTTGTTGATATTCTCAGTTTAATTTTCATTTTTCTCAGAGCAAATTTGATTGCAATGTGGTGTTTGTTCTAGGTGTACAGAATGTCTTTCATTGATTCATATATCTTTTCATGTTTGGATCCTGTTCCGTAGAGATTATTACAGAATGTTGTGTAGACCTCTCTTGGTATTCGGTATGTCTGATGATTATATATTTTATAAGTATTAGCATATGTCTGTTAAACCCAATATCCTCCGTTATACATTCCTCACACCTTTCCGTTTGGTTAAGCACAAGCTTGTTTTCTGAACACGTGAGTGTCCTTCTCTGTGGAAATAGGTTCATTCCTATCAATTTTTACATAAGACCTATACGTGATATCATAGGATATGTGTCTCTCGCTTTCTGACTTACTTCAAGTTGTGTGATTGTGTGTAGCCTCGTCTATGGTGCTGCAAACGGCATTGTTTCATTCTTTTCTGTGTCTAATATTGCATTGTGTACATGGACCACTTTTTCGTCCATTCATCTGATGATGGACATTTTTGTTGCTTCCATGTCTTGGCTATTGTAAATACTGCTGCAATACACGATGTTCCATCCTGTGTCTTTTTGATGCTGTCTTTCACAGGTGACAGGCCCAATAGTGGGCCTTCCGGATCATATGGGGACTCAATTTTTACCTTTCAACGCACTGCCATTCTGTTCCTATTATTGGCGGTTACCAGTTTACATCCCACTTAGACCGAGAGGTTACGCTATTCTCCACAACTTCTTCAACATCTATTGTTTGTTGACGTTTTGCTGATGGTCATTCTGACTGGTGTGAGGTGATACGTTTGTGTAGATTGGATTTGCATGCGTCTAATAATTCCTGATGTTTTGCGTGTATCAATGTCCTTTTCATTTTTTTTTAAGATTCAGCTAAACTTACAACTTCAAATTTCCTTCTTGAAAAATTTGCCGCGTTTGGATTTTTTTGGCCATTCCCTACCCCAGGACAGTTTTTGAGGGCATGAGTCATTTACAGCCCTGCAGTCCTTGTGAATATTAGTGACCATTAGCAGTGGATTTAAAGCTGCTGTTTGAGGAAACGGCCTTAAGGTGGCAGCATTTCTACGTTGCCAACTCTGCTTGCTAGGGAAACAGAAGCTTGCTGCAAGTTGTGCTTTTAGGTTGCAGATTAGAGTGGAATGTGTCAGGACAAACCCCCATAAGTTTTAGCCTCCTTAATTCTTGTTTGTGTCTTTAAGTTTTCATTTTTATCAGAGCAAATTGGATTTTAAAATGTCTTTTGTTCTAGCTGCACAGAATCTTGTTCATGTACACATATACATATATCTATTGATCTTTGTGTCCTTTTCCATGTAGGTTATTGTAGAGTGTTGAATAGACCACTCTTGGTATTCCATAGGTCTTTGGGGATGATATATTTTATATGTATTAGTATATGTTTGTTAACCCCAATATCCTAATTTGTCCATTCCTCACACCTTTTCTTTGGCTTAACCATAAGTTTGTCTTCTCCATCTGAGATTGTCTTTCCCTATGGAAATATGTTCATTTTTATGAATTTTCAGATAACATAAGTGATATCGTAGAACATTTGTCTTTCGCAATCTGACTTACTTCACGTTGTGTGATTATCTCTAGGCTCATCCGTGGTGCTGCATATGCCATTCTTTTATTTTTTTTCGTGGCTAATATTCCATTCTGTACATATACCACTTCTTCTTTGTCCATTCATCTGTTTATGGAGCTTTTTTTTGCTTCCATGTCTTGGCTCTTTCAATATTGCTGCAGTGCACATTTGCCTGCCTCTGTCTTTCCGATTCTGGTGGTCTTAGGTTATAGGCCCAGAAGGTGCCCTGCCGCATCATACGGTAGCTCAATTTTTACCTTTTAAAGCAGCTGCATTCAGTTTTCATTAGTGCTGTTAGCACTTTACACCCCATCAGCAGCTAGAAGGTACACAGTTCCCTAAAACCTCTTCAGCATTTATAGTTTGTAGACTTTTTGCTGATGGTCATTTGACTGGTGTGAGCTGAAACCTTTGTGGACGTTGGATTTGCATGCAGCTAATAATTCCTTATACTGAGCTTTAGGCGTGTCTTTTTTTTCCTTTTCCTTTTTTTTTTAAAGAGTGAGTACAACTTCCCTCTCATATTGACTTCTTGAAAACTTTGTCATGTGTTGAAATTTCTTGCCTATTCCCTACCCCAGGACATTTTTTGAGGGCAGGTATCATTTACAGCCCTGCAGTCCTCGTGACTATTAAGCGACCATTGGCACTGTGTTTAAAGCTGCTGTTGTGGGAAACAGCCACAAGGCGGCAGCATTATTACGTTCTCAACTCTTGTTACTAGGGCAACAGAGTCTTCCTGGACGTCGTGTTCCTCGGTTGTAAATTAGAGTGGAATGTGCTGGGACAAGCCCCCAGAAGTTTATGTCTCCTTACTTATGTTCGTTTTTTAAATTTAATTTATATTTCTTATCGGAGGAAATTTGATTAGAGTGTTGTGATTGTCTGGCTGTACAGAATCTGGTCAATGATTCATACATATGTCTGTTCATCTTCGGATCCTGTTACCATGTATGTTATTACAGAATGTTGAGTAGACCTCCCTTGGTATTTGGTAGGTGTTTTGTCATGATATATTTTATATGTATTGGTGATTATATAATTCATATAGTTTATATGTTATATGTTTATATACATTTAACATATGTTAGTATATGTATGCTAATTTCCTAATAATCCTAATTTATCCATCCTCCCACCTTTCATTTTGGTTAACCATTAGTTTGTTTTATCAGTCTGTGAGTGTGTTTTTCTGTGGAAATATGTTCATTGGGAGCAATCTTAGGATAACACGTATAAATGATATCATAGGATATTTGTCATTCCCTTTTGACTTACGTAACGTACTATGATTATTTCTAGGCTCATGTGTAGTCCTGCAAACGGCATTGTTCATTTTTTTCCCGAGGCTACTATTCCATTCGGTACGTATACCACTTCTTCTTTGTCCATTTATCTGTTGATGGACATTTTGTTTGCTTGCATGGCTTGGCTATTGTAAATATTGCTGCAGGGCATGTTTGCCTGTCTGTGCCTTTCCCATTCTGGTCTTCTTAGGGTATAGGCCCATTAGGGGATCGGCCGCATGATATGGTAGCTCAATTTTTACCTTTTAAACGCAGCTCCGTTCTGTTCTCATGATTAGCTGTTACCAGTTTACATCCAACCAACAGCATAGTGGGTATGCATTTCTCCCCCAACCCGTCAGCATGCATTGTTTGTAGACTTTTTACGGATGGCATTTTGAATATTGGGTGGTGAAATCTTTTTGTAGTTTGGATTTGCATCCAACCAATAATTCCTGATATTGAGCTTTTATCCATGTTCTTCTTTTTTTAAAACAACCGAGTGAGTAACACTTACCTCTTCAAATTGTTTTCTTGAAAAATTTTCCGTGTTGTGAACTTTCTTGGCCATTACCTACCCCAGGACATGTTTTGAGGACACGTGTCATTTACGGCCCTACAATTACTGTGAATCTCAAGTGACCCTTAGCCCTGTGTTTAAAGCTGCTGTTGTGGGAAACGGCCACAAGGCGGCAGCATTTCTCCATTCCCAAGTCTGGTTACTAGGGCAGCAGAGCCTTCCTGAAAGTTGTGTTCCTAGGTTGTAAATTAGAATGGGATGTGCCAGGGAAAACCCCAATAACTTTATGTCTCATTAATTGTTGTTCGTGGTTTTAATTTTTTAAATTGGGGTAATGAGCAGAATAGTGTTTGTTCTGGGTGTGCACAATCAGGTTCAATTGAACATTATATATATCTACTCATGTACAGATCCTCTTCCCATGTAAATTACTATTATTTTTTTAAATAAATTTATTTTATTTATTTATTTATTTTTGGCTGAGTTGGATCTTCGTTGCTGCATGTGGGCTTTCTCCAGTTGCGGTGAGCGGGGGCTACTCTCCGTTGCGGTGCACCGGCTTCTCACTGCAGTGGCTTCTCTTGTTGCGGAGCACGGGCTCTAGGCGTGTGGGCTTCAGTAGTTGTGGCGCATGGGCTCAGTAGTTATGGCTCATGGGCTCCAGAGCGTAGGCTCATTAGTTGTGGTGCACGGGCTTAGTTGCTCTGCTGCATGTGGGACCTTCCCGAACCAGGGATCGAACCTGTGTCCCCTGCATTGGCAGGTGGATTCTTAACCACGGTGCCACCAGGCAAGCCCCGTGTAAATTATTACAGAGCGTTCAGTAGACCTCCCTTGGTATATGGTCGGTCTTTTTGATACGTGTGTTTAATATGTATTTGTATACGTACGGTAACCCTAATCTTAATGTATCCATTCCTCCCACCTTTCCTTTTAGATAACCATAGTTTGTTTTCTAAGTCTGTGAGAGTCTTTCTCTGTGGAAATATGTTCATACGTGTCAGTTGTTAGGTAACAGCTAGGAGTGATATCACAGGTTATTTGTCGGCTGCTTTCCGACTTACCTCATGTTCTGTGATTATCTCTAGGCTCATCTATGGTGCTGCAAAGAGCAGTGTTTCATCCTTTTCCATGGCGAATATTGCATTGTGTACATGGACCACTTCTTCTTTGTGCATTCATCTGTGGATGGACATTTTGGTTACTTCCAAGTCTTGGCAATGCTAAATATTGATGCAGTGCAGG
The DNA here is from genome assembly GCF_028564815.1 of Eubalaena glacialis. NCBI lineage: Eukaryota > Metazoa > Chordata > Mammalia > Artiodactyla > Balaenidae > Eubalaena > Eubalaena glacialis. Next base: position 123,662,408 of record NC_083722.1, read on the forward strand.
ATTGCCAGCCTGTGTCTTTTGGATTCTGGTCTTCTCAGGGATTAGGCCCAGCAGTGGGCCTACTAGATCATATGGTAGTTCAAATTTTTCCCTTTCAACGCACCTCCATTCTGTTCTCACTACTGGCTGTTACCAGTGTACATCCCACCAGCAACTAGAGGGTACACAGTTCTCTAAAACCCCTTCAGAATTTATTGTTTGTAGACTTTTTACTGATGGCATTTTGAGTGTTGGGTGGTGATACCTTTTTGTAGGTTGGATTTGCATGCGTCTAATAATTCCCGATATTGAGCTTTCATCTACGTTTTTTTTTTTAAGTAAAACAGAGAAACTCACCTCTTCAAATTGTTTCCTTGAAAAATTTGCCATGTTCTGAATTCCTGTGGCCATTACCTGCACCAGGACATTTTTTGAGGGCAGGTGTCCTTTACAGCCCTGTAGTAATTGTGAATATCACATGACCATTAGTTCTGCATTTAAAGCTGCTGTTGCAGGAAACGGCCACAAGGGGGCAGCATTTCTATATTCCCAACTCTGGTTACTAGGGCAACACAGCCTTCCTGGAAGTCCTGTTTGTAGGTTGTAAAGTAGAGTGGAATGTGCCAGGGCAAACCCCCAGAAACTATGTCTACTTATTTGTTGTTGATATTCTCAGTTTAATTTTCATTTTTCTCAGAGCAAATTTGATTGCAATGTGGTGTTTGTTCTAGGTGTACAGAATGTCTTTCATTGATTCATATATCTTTTCATGTTTGGATCCTGTTCCGTAGAGATTATTACAGAATGTTGTGTAGACCTCTCTTGGTATTCGGTATGTCTGATGATTATATATTTTATAAGTATTAGCATATGTCTGTTAAACCCAATATCCTCCGTTATACATTCCTCACACCTTTCCGTTTGGTTAAGCACAAGCTTGTTTTCTGAACACGTGAGTGTCCTTCTCTGTGGAAATAGGTTCATTCCTATCAATTTTTACATAAGACCTATACGTGATATCATAGGATATGTGTCTCTCGCTTTCTGACTTACTTCAAGTTGTGTGATTGTGTGTAGCCTCGTCTATGGTGCTGCAAACGGCATTGTTTCATTCTTTTCTGTGTCTAATATTGCATTGTGTACATGGACCACTTTTTCGTCCATTCATCTGATGATGGACATTTTTGTTGCTTCCATGTCTTGGCTATTGTAAATACTGCTGCAATACACGATGTTCCATCCTGTGTCTTTTTGATGCTGGCTTTCACAGGTGACAGGCCCAATAGTGGGCCTTCCGGATCATATGGGGACTCAATTTTTACCTTTCAACGCACTGCCATTCTGTTCCTATTATTGGCGGTTACCAGTTTACATCCCACTTAGACCGAGAGGTTACGCTATTCTCCACAACTTCTTCAACATCTATTGTTTGTTGACGTTTTGCTGATGGTCATTCTGACTGGTGTGAGGTGATACGTTTGTGTAGATTGGATTTGCATGCGTCTAATAATTCCTGATGTTTTGCGTGTATCAATGTCCTTTTCATTTTTTTTTAAGATTCAGCTAAACTTACAACTTCAAATTTCCTTCTTGAAAAATTTGCCGCGTTTGGATTTTTTTGGCCATTCCCTACCCCAGGACAGTTTTTGAGGGCATGAGTCATTTACAGCCCTGCAGTCCTTGTGAATATTAGTGACCATTAGCAGTGGATTTAAAGCTGCTGTTTGAGGAAACGGCCTTAAGGTGGCAGCATTTCTACGTTGGCAACTCTGCTTGCTAGGGAAACAGAACCTTGCTGCAAGTTGTGCTTTTAGGTTGCAGATTAGAGTGGAATGTGTCAGGACAAACCCCCATAAGTTTTAGCCTCCTTAATTCTTGTTTGTGTCTTTAAGTTTTCATTTTTATCAGAGCAAATTGGATTTTAAAATGTCTTTTGTTCTAGCTGCACAGAATCTTGTTCATGTACACATATACATATATCTATTGATCTTTGTGTCCTTTTCCATGTAGGTTATTGTAGAGTGTTGAATAGACCACTCTTGGTATTCCATAGGTCTTTGGGGATGATATATTTTATATGTATTAGTATATGTTTGTTAACCCCAATATCCTAATTTGTCCATTCCTCACACCTTTTCTTTGGCTTAACCATAAGTTTGTCTTCTCCATCTGAGATTGTCTTTCCCTATGGAAATATGTTCATTTTTATGAATTTTCAGATAACATAAGTGATATCGTAGAACATTTGTCTTTCGCAATCTGACTTACTTCACGTTGTGTGATTATCTCTAGGCTCATCCGTGGTGCTGCATATGCCATTCTTTTATTTTTTTTCGTGGCTAATATTCCATTCTGTACATATACCACTTCTTCTTTGTCCATTCATCTGTTTATGGAGCTTTTTTTTGCTTCCATGTCTTGGCTCTTTCAATATTGCTGCAGTGCACATTTGCCTGCCTCTGTCTTTCCGATTCTGGTGGTCTTAGGTTATAGGCCCAGAAGGTGCCCTGCCGCATCATACGGTAGCTCAATTTTTACCTTTTAAAGCAGCTGCATTCAGTTTTCATTAGTGCTGTTAGCACTTTACACCCCATCAGCAGCTAGAAGGTACACAGTTCCCTAAAACCTCTTCAGCATTTATAGTTTGTAGACTTTTTGCTGATGGTCATTTGACTGGTGTGAGCTGAAACCTTTGTGGACGTTGGATTTGCATGCAGCTAATAATTCCTTATACTGAGCTTTAGGCGTGTCTTTTTTTTCCTTTTCCTTTTTTTTTTAAAGAGTGAGTACAACTTCCCTCTCATATTGACTTCTTGAAAACTTTGTCATGTGTTGAAATTTCTTGCCTATTCCCTACCCCAGGACATTTTTTGAGGGCAGGTATCATTTACAGCCCCGCAGTCCTCGTGACTATTAAGCGACCATTGGCACTGTGTTTAAAGCTGCTGTTGTGGGAAACAGCCACAAGGCAGCAGCATTATTACGTTCTCAACTCTTGTTACTAGGGCAACAGAGTCTTCCTGGACGTCGTGTTCCTCGGTTGTAAATTAGAGTGGAATGTGCTGGGACAAGCCCCCAGAAGTTTATGTCTCCTTACTTATGTTCGTTTTTTAAATTTAATTTATATTTCTTATCGGAGGAAATTTGATTAGAGTGTTGTGATTGTCTGGCTGTACAGAATCTGGTCAATGATTCATACATATGTCTGTTCATCTTCGGATCCTGTTACCATGTATGTTATTACAGAATGTTGAGTAGACCTCCCTTGGTATTTGGTAGGTGTTTTGTCATGATATATTTTATATGTATTGGTGATTATATAATTCATATAGTTTATATGTTATATGTTTATATACATTTAACATATGTTAGTATATGTATGCTAATTTCCTAATAATCCTAATTTATCCATCCTCCCACCTTTCATTTTGGTTAACCATTAGTTTGTTTTATCAGTCTGTGAGTGTGTTTTTCTGTGGAAATATGTTCATTGGGAGCAATCTTAGGATAACACGTATAAATGATATCATAGGATATTTGTCATTCCCTTTTGACTTACGTAACGTACTATGATTATTTCTAGGCTCATGTGTAGTCCTGCAAACGGCATTGTTCATTTTTTTCCCGAGGCTACTATTCCATTCGGTACGTATACCACTTCTTCTTTGTCCATTTATCTGTTGATGGACATTTTGTTTGCTTGCATGGCTTGGCTATTGTAAATATTGCTGCAGGGCATGTTTGCCTGTCTGTGCCTTTCCCATTCTGGTCTTCTTAGGGTATAGGCCCATTAGGGGATCGGCCGCATGATATGGTAGCTCAATTTTTACCTTTTAAACGCAGCTCCGTTCTGTTCTCATGATTAGCTGTTACCAGTTTACATCCAACCAACAGCATAGTGGGTATGCATTTCTCCCCCAACCCGTCAGCATGCATTGTTTGTAGACTTTTTACGGATGGCATTTTGAATATTGGGTGGTGAAATCTTTTTGTAGTTTGGATTTGCATCCAACCAATAATTCCTGATATTGAGCTTTTATCCATGTTCTTCTTTTTTTAAAACAACCGAGTGAGTAACACTTACCTCTTCAAATTGTTTTCTTGAAAAATTTTCCGTGTTGTGAACTTTCTTGGCCATTACCTACCCCAGGACATGTTTTGAGGACACGTGTCATTTACGGCCCTACAATTACTGTGAATCTCAAGTGACCCTTAGCCCTGTGTTTAAAGCTGCTGTTGTGGGAAACGGCCACAAGGCGGCAGCATTTCTCCATTCCCAAGTCTGGTTACTAGGGCAGCAGAGCCTTCCTGAAAGTTGTGTTCCTAGGTTGTAAATTAGAATGGGATGTGCCAGGGAAAACCCCAATAACTTTATGTCTCATTAATTGTTGTTCGTGGTTTTAATTTTTTAAATTGGGGTAATGAGCAGAATAGTGTTTGTTCTGGGTGTGCACAATCAGGTTCAATTGAACATTATATATATCTACTCATGTACAGATCCTCTTCCCATGTAAATTACTATTATTTTTTTAAATAAATTTATTTTATTTATTTATTTATTTTTGGCTGAGTTGGATCTTCGTTGCTGCATGTGGGCTTTCTCCAGTTGCGGTGAGCGGGGGCTACTCTCCGTTGCGGTGCACCGGCTTCTCACTGCAGTGGCTTCTCTTGTTGCGGAGCACGGGCTCTAGGCGTGTGGGCTTCAGTAGTTGTGGCGCATGGGCTCAGTAGTTATGGCTCATGGGCTCCAGAGCGTAGGCTCATTAGTTGTGGTGCACGGGCTTAGTTGCTCTGCTGCATGTGGGACCTTCCCGAACCAGGGATCGAACCTGTGTCCCCTGCATTGGCAGGTGGATTCTTAACCACGGTGCCACCAGGCAAGCCCCCGTGTAAATTATTACAGAGCGTTCAGTAGACCTCCCTTGGTATATGGTCGGTCTTTTTGATACGTGTGTTTAATATGTATTTGTATACGTACGGTAACCCTAATCTTAATGTATCCATTCCTCCCACCTTTCCTTTTAGATAACCATAGTTTGTTTTCTAAGTCTGTGAGAGTCTTTCTCTGTGGAAATATGTTCATACGTGTCAGTTGTTAGGTAACAGCTAGGAGTGATATCACAGGTTATTTGTCGGCTGCTTTCCGACTTACCTCATGTTCTGTGATTATCTCTAGGCTCATCTATGGTGCTGCAAAGAGCAGTGTTTCATCCTTTTCCATGGCGAATATTGCATTGTGTACATGGACCACTTCTTCTTTGTGCATTCATCTGTGGATGGACATTTTGGTTACTTCCAAGTCTTGGCAATGCTAAATATTGATGCAGTGCAGGATTGCCAGCCTGTGTCTTTTGGATTCTGGTCTTCTCAGGGATTAGGCCCAGCAGTGGGCCTACTAGATCATATGGTAGTTCAAATTTTTCCCTTTCAACGCACCTCCATTCTGTTCTCACTACTGGCTGTTACCAGTGTACATCCCACCAGCAACTAGAGGGTACACAGTTCTCTAAAACCCCTTCAGAATTTATTGTTTGTAGACTTTTTACTGATGGCATTTTGAGTGTTGGGTGGTGATACCTTTTTGTAGGTTGGATTTGCATGCGTCTAATAATTCCCGATATTGAGCTTTCATCTACGTTTTTTTTTTTAAGTAAAACAGAGAAACTCACCTCTTCAAATTGTTTCCTTGAAAAATTTGCCATGTTCTGAATTCCTGTGGCCATTACCTGCACCAGGACATTTTTTGAGGGCAGGTGTCCTTTACAGCCCTGTAGTAATTGTGAATATCACATGACCATTAGTTCTGCATTTAAAGCTGCTGTTGCAGGAAACGGCCACAAGGGGGCAGCATTTCTATATTCCCAACTCTGGTTACTAGGGCAACACAGCCTTCCTGGAAGTCCTGTTTGTAGGTTGTAAAGTAGAGTGGAATGTGCCAGGGCAAACCCCCAGAAACTATGTCTACTTATTTGTTGTTGATATTCTCAGTTTAATTTTCATTTTTCTCAGAGCAAATTTGATTGCAATGTGGTGTTTGTTCTAGGTGTACAGAATGTCTTTCATTGATTCATATATCTTTTCATGTTTGGATCCTGTTCCGTAGAGATTATTACAGAATGTTGTGTAGACCTCTCTTGGTATTCGGTATGTCTGATGATTATATATTTTATAAGTATTAGCATATGTCTGTTAAACCCAATATCCTCCGTTATACATTCCTCACACCTTTCCGTTTGGTTAAGCACAAGCTTGTTTTCTGAACACGTGAGTGTCCTTCTCTGTGGAAATAGGTTCATTCCTATCAATTTTTACATAAGACCTATACGTGATATCATAGGATATGTGTCTCTCGCTTTCTGACTTACTTCAAGTTGTGTGATTGTGTGTAGCCTCGTCTATGGTGCTGCAAACGGCATTGTTTCATTCTTTTCTGTGTCTAATATTGCATTGTGTACATGGACCACTTTTTCGTCCATTCATCTGATGATGGACATTTTTGTTGCTTCCATGTCTTGGCTATTGTAAATACTGCTGCAATACACGATGTTCCATCCTGTGTCTTTTTGATGCTGTCTTTCACAGGTGACAGGCCCAATAGTGGGCCTTCCGGATCATATGGGGACTCAATTTTTACCTTTCAACGCACTGCCATTCTGTTCCTATTATTGGCGGTTACCAGTTTACATCCCACTTAGACCGAGAGGTTACGCTATTCTCCACAACTTCTTCAACATCTATTGTTTGTTGACGTTTTGCTGATGGTCATTCTGACTGGTGTGAGGTGATACGTTTGTGTAGATTGGATTTGCATGCGTCTAATAATTCCTGATGTTTTGCGTGTATCAATGTCCTTTTCATTTTTTTTTAAGATTCAGCTAAACTTACAACTTCAAATTTCCTTCTTGAAAAATTTGCCGCGTTTGGATTTTTTTGGCCATTCCCTACCCCAGGACAGTTTTTGAGGGCATGAGTCATTTACAGCCCTGCAGTCCTTGTGAATATTAGTGACCATTAGCAGTGGATTTAAAGCTGCTGTTTGAGGAAACGGCCTTAAGGTGGCAGCATTTCTACGTTGGCAACTCTGCTTGCTAGGGAAACAGAACCTTGCTGCAAGTTGTGCTTTTAGGTTGCAGATTAGAGTGGAATGTGTCAGGACAAACCCCCATAAGTTTTAGCCTCCTTAATTCTTGTTTGTGTCTTTAAGTTTTCATTTTTATCAGAGCAAATTGGATTTTAAAATGTCTTTTGTTCTAGCTGCACAGAATCTTGTTCATGTACACATATACATATATCTATTGATCTTTGTGTCCTTTTCCATGTAGGTTATTGTAGAGTGTTGAATAGACCACTCTTGGTATTCCATAGGTCTTTGGGGATGATATATTTTATATGTATTAGTATATGTTTGTTAACCCCAATATCCTAATTTGTCCATTCCTCACACCTTTTCTTTGGCTTAACCATAAGTTTGTCTTCTCCATCTGAGATTGTCTTTCCCTATGGAAATATGTTCATTTTTATGAATTTTCAGATAACATAAGTGATATCGTAGAACATTTGTCTTTCGCAATCTGACTTACTTCACGTTGTGTGATTATCTCTAGGCTCATCCGTGGTGCTGCATATGCCATTCTTTTATTTTTTTTTCGTGGCTAATATTCCATTCTGTACATATACCACTTCTTCTTTGTCCATTCATCTGTTTATGGAGCTTTTTTTTGCTTCCATGTCTTGGCTCTTTCAATATTGCTGCAGTGCACATTTGCCTGCCTCTGTCTTTCCGATTCTGGTGGTCTTAGGTTATAGGCCCAGAAGGTGCCCTGCCGCATCATACGGTAGCTCAATTTTTACCTTTTAAAGCAGCTGCATTCAGTTTTCATTAGTGCTGTTAGCACTTTACACCCCATCAGCAGCTAGAAGGTACACAGTTCCCTAAAACCTCTTCAGCATTTATAGTTTGTAGACTTTTTGCTGATGGTCATTTGACTGGTGTGAGCTGAAACCTTTGTGGACGTTGGATTTGCATGCAGCTAATAATTCCTTATACTGAGCTTTAGGCGTGTCTTTTTTTTCCTTTTCCTTTTTTTTTTAAAGAGTGAGTACAACTTCCCTCTCATATTGACTTCTTGAAAACTTTGTCATGTGTTGAAATTTCTTGCCTATTCCCTACCCCAGGACATTTTTTGAGGGCAGGTATCATTTACAGCCCCGCAGTCCTCGTGACTATTAAGCGACCATTGGCACTGTGTTTAAAGCTGCTGTTGTGGGAAACAGCCACAAGGCGGCAGCATTATTACGTTCTCAACTCTTGTTACTAGGGCAACAGAGTCTTCCTGGACGTCGTGTTCCTCGGTTGTAAATTAGAGTGGAATGTGCTGGGACAAGCCCCCAGAAGTTTATGTCTCCTTACTTATGTTCGTTTTTTAAATTTAATTTATATTTCTTATCGGAGGAAATTTGATTAGAGTGTTGTGATTGTCTGGCTGTACAGAATCTGGTCAATGATTCATACATATGTCTGTTCATCTTCGGATCCTGTTACCATGTATGTTATTACAGAATGTTGAGTAGACCTCCCTTGGTATTTGGTAGGTGTTTTGTCATGATATATTTTATATGTATTGGTGATTATATAATTCATATAGTTTATATGTTATATGTTTATATACATTTAACATACGTTAGTATATGTATGCTAATTTCCTAATAATCCTAATTTATCCATCCTCCCACCTTTCATTTTGGTTAACCATTAGTTTGTTTTATCAGTCTGTGAGTGTGTTTTTCTGTGGAAATATGTTCATTGGGAGCAATCTTAGGATAACACGTATAAATGATATCATAGGATATTTGTCATTCCCTTTTGACTTACGTAACGTACTATGATTATTTCTAGGCTCATGTGTAGTCCTGCAAACGGCATTGTTCATTTTTTTCCCGAGGCTACTATTCCATTCGGTACGTATACCACTTCTTCTTTGTCCATTTATCTGTTGATGGACATTTTGTTTGCTTGCATGGCTTGGCTATTGTAAATATTGCTGCAGGGCATGTTTGCCTGTCTGTGCCTTTCCCATTCTGGTCTTCTTAGGGTATAGGCCCATTAGGGGATCGGCCGCATGATATGGTAGCTCAATTTTTACCTTTTAAACTCAGCTCCGTTCTGTTCTCATGATTAGCTGTTACCAGTTTACATCCAACCAACAGCATAGTGGGTATGCATTTCTCCCCCAACCCGTCAGCATGCATTGTTTGTAGACTTTTTACGGATGGCATTTTGAATATTGGGTGGTGAAATCTTTTTGTAGTTTGGATTTGCATCCAACCAATAATTCCTGATATTGAGCTTTTATCCATGTTCTTCTTTTTTTTTAAAACAACCGAGTGAGTAACACTTACCTCTTCAAATTGTTTTCTTGAAAAATTTTCCGTGTTGTGAACTTTCTTGGCCATTACCTACCCCAGGACATGTTTTGAGGACACGTGTCATTTACGGCCCTACAATTACTGTGAATCTCAAGTGACCCTTAGCCCTGTGTTTAAAGCTGCTGTTGTGGGAAACGGCCACAAGGCGGCAGCATTTCTCCATTCCCAAGTCTGGTTACTAGGGCAGCAGAGCCTTCCTGAAAGTTGTGTTCCTAGGTTGTAAATTAGAATGGGATGTGCCAGGGAAAACCCCAATAACTTTATGTCTCATTAATTGTTGTTCGTGGTTTTAATTTTTTAAATTGGGGTAATGAGCAGAATAGTGTTTGTTCTGGGTGTGCACAATCAGGTTCAATTGAACATTATATATATCTACTCATGTACAGATCCTCTTCCCATGTAAATTACTATTATTTTTTTAAATAAATTTATTTTATTTATTTATTTATTTTTGGCTGAGTTGGATCTTCGTTGCTGCATGTGGGCTTTCTCCAGTTGTGGTGAGCGGGGGCTACTCTCCGTTGCGGTGCACCGGCTTCTCACTGCAGTGGCTTCTCTTGTTGCGGAGCACGGGCTCTAGGCGTGTGGGCTTCAGTAGTTGTGGTGCATGGGCTCAGTAGTTATGGCTCATGGGCTCCAGAGCGTAGGCTCATTAGTTGTGGTGCACGGGCTTAGTTGCTCTGCTGCATGTGGGACCTTCCCGAACCAGGGATCGAACCTGTGTCCCCTGCATTGGCAGGTGGATTCTTAACCACGGTGCCACCAGGCAAGCCCCCGTGTAAATTATTACAGAGCGTTCAGTAGACCTCCCTTGGTATATGGTCGGTCTTTTTGATACGTGTGTTTAATATGTATTTGCATACGTACGGTAACCCTAATCTTAATGTATCCATTCCTCCCACCTTTCCTTTTAGATAACCATAGTTTGTTTTCTAAGTCTGTGAGAGTCTTTCTCTGTGGAAATATGTTCATACGTGTCAGTTGTTAGGTAACAGCTAGGAGTGATATCACAGGTTATTTGTCGGCTGCTTTCCGACTTACCTCATGTTCTGTGATTATCTCTAGGCTCATCTATGGTGCTGCAAAGAGCAGTGTTTCATCCTTTTCCATGGCGAATATTGCATTGTGTACATGGACCACTTCTTCTTTGTGCATTCATCTGTGGATGGACATTTTGGTTACTTCCAAGTCTTGGCAATGCTAAATATTGATGCAGTGCAGGATTGCCAGCCTGTGTCTTTTGGATTCTGGTCTTCTCAGGGATTAGGCCCAGCAGTGGGCCTACTAGATCATATGGTAGTTCAAATTTTTCCCTTTCAACGCACCTCCATTCTGTTCTCACTACTGGCTGTTACCAGTGTACATCCCACCAGCAACTAGAGGGTACACAGTTCTCTAAAACCCCTTCAGAATTTATTGTTTGTAGACTTTTTACTGATGGCATTTTGAGTGTTGGGTGGTGATACCTTTTTGTAGGTTGGATTTGCATGCGTCTAATAATTCCCGATATTGAGCTTTCATCTACGTTTTTTTTTTTAAGTAAAACAGAGAAACTCACCTCTTCAAATTGTTTCCTTGAAAAATTTGCCATGTTCTGAATTCCTGTGGCCATTACCTGCACCAGGACATTTTTTGAGGGCAGGTGTCCTTTACAGCCCTGTAGTAATTGTGAATATCACATGACCATTAGTTCTGCATTTAAAGCTGCTGTTGCAGGAAACGGCCACAAGGGGGCAGCATTTCTATATTCCCAACTCTGGTTACTAGGGCAACACAGCCTTCCTGGAAGTCCTGTTTGTAGGTTGTAAAGTAGAGTGGAATGTGCCAGGGCAAACCCCCAGAAACTATGTCTACTTATTTGTTGTTGATATTCTCAGTTTAATTTTCATTTTTCTCAGAGCAAATTTGATTGCAATGTGGTGTTTGTTCTAGGTGTACAGAATGTCTTTCATTGATTCATATATCTTTTCATGTTTGGATCCTGTTCCGTAGAGATTATTACAGAATGTTGTGTAGACCTCTCTTGGTATTCGGTATGTCTGATGATTATATATTTTATAAGTATTAGCATATGTCTGTTAAACCCAATATCCTCCGTTATACATTCCTCACACCTTTCCGTTTGGTTAAGCACAAGCTTGTTTTCTGAACACGTGAGTGTCCTTCTCTGTGGAAATAGGTTCATTCCTATCAATTTTTACATAAGACCTATACGTGATATCATAGGATATGTGTCTCTCGCTTTCTGACTTACTTCAAGTTGTGTGATTGTGTGTAGCCTCGTCTATGGTGCTGCAAACGGCATTGTTTCATTCTTTTCTGTGTCTAATATTGCATTGTGTACATGGACCACTTTTTCGTCCATTCATCTGATGATGGACATTTTTGTTGCTTCCATGTCTTGGCTATTGTAAATACTGCTGCAATACACGATGTTCCATCCTGTGTCTTTTTGATGCTGTCTTTCACAGGTGACAGGCCCAATAGTGGGCCTTCCGGATCATATGGGGACTCAATTTTTACCTTTCAACGCACTGCCATTCTGTTCCTATTATTGGCGGTTACCAGTTTACATCCCACTTAGACCGAGAGGTTACGCTATTCTCCACAACTTCTTCAACATCTATTGTTTGTTGACGTTTTGCTGATGGTCATTCTGACTGGTGTGAGGTGATACGTTTGTGTAGATTGGATTTGCATGCGTCTAATAATTCCTGATGTTTTGCGTGTATCAATGTCCTTTTCATTTTTTTTTAAGATTCAGCTAAACTTACAACTTCAAATTTCCTTCTTGAAAAATTTGCCGCGTTTGGATTTTTTTGGCCATTCCCTACCCCAGGACAGTTTTTGAGGGCATGAGTCATTTACAGCCCTGCAGTCCTTGTGAATATTAGTGACCATTAGCAGTGGATTTAAAGCTGCTGTTTGAGGAAACGGCCTTAAGGTGGCAGCATTTCTACGTTGGCAACTCTGCTTGCTAGGGAAACAGAACCTTGCTGCAAGTTGTGCTTTTAGGTTGCAGATTAGAGTGGAATGTGTCAGGACAAACCCCCATAAGTTTTAGCCTCCTTAATTCTTGTTTGTGTCTTTAAGTTTTCATTTTTATCAGAGCAAATTGGATTTTAAAATGTCTTTTGTTCTAGCTGCACAGAATCTTGTTCATGTACACATATACATATATCTATTGATCTTTGTGTCCTTTTCCATGTAGGTTATTGTAGAGTGTTGAATAGACCACTCTTGGTATTCCATAGGTCTTTGGGGATGATATATTTTATATGTATTAGTATATGTTTGTTAACCCCAATATCCTAATTTGTCCATTCCTCACACCTTTTCTTTGGCTTAACCATAAGTTTGTCTTCTCCATCTGAGATTGTCTTTCCCTATGGAAATATGTTCATTTTTATGAATTTTCAGATAACATAAGTGATATCGTAGAACATTTGTCTTTCGCAATCTGACTTACTTCACGTTGTGTGATTATCTCTAGGCTCATCCGTGGTGCTGCATATGCCATTCTTTTATTTTTTTTTCGTGGCTAATATTCCATTCTGTACATATACCACTTCTTCTTTGTCCATTCATCTGTTTATGGAGCTTTTTTTTGCTTCCATGTCTTGGCTCTTTCAATATTGCTGCAGTGCACATTTGCCTGCCTCTGTCTTTCCGATTCTGGTGGTCTTAGGTTATAGGCCCAGAAGGTGCCCTGCCGCATCATACGGTAGCTCAATTTTTACCTTTTAAAGCAGCTGCATTCAGTTTTCATTAGTGCTGTTAGCACTTTACACCCCATCAGCAGCTAGAAGGTACACAGTTCCCTAAAACCTCTTCAGCATTTATAGTTTGTAGACTTTTTGCTGATGGTCATTTGACTGGTGTGAGCTGAAACCTTTGTGGACGTTGGATTTGCATGCAGCTAATAATTCCTTATACTGAGCTTTAGGCGTGTCTTTTTTTTCCTTTTCCTTTTTTTTTTAAAGAGTGAGTACAACTTCCCTCTCATATTGACTTCTTGAAAACTTTGTCATGTGTTGAAATTTCTTGCCTATTCCCTACCCCAGGACATTTTTTGAGGGCAGGTATCATTTACAGCCCCGCAGTCCTCGTGACTATTAAGCGACCATTGGCACTGTGTTTAAAGCTGCTGTTGTGGGAAACAGCCACAAGGCGGCAGCATTATTACGTTCTCAACTCTTGTTACTAGGGCAACAGAGTCTTCCTGGACGTCGTGTTCCTCGGTTGTAAATTAGAGTGGAATGTGCTGGGACAAGCCCCCAGAAGTTTATGTCTCCTTACTTATGTTCGTTTTTTAAATTTAATTTATATTTCTTATCGGAGGAAATTTGATTAGAGTGTTGTGATTGTCTGGCTGTACAGAATCTGGTCAATGATTCATACATATGTCTGTTCATCTTCGGATCCTGTTACCATGTATGTTATTACAGAATGTTGAGTAGACCTCCCTTGGTATTTGGTAGGTGTTTTGTCATGATATATTTTATATGTATTGGTGATTATATAATTCATATAGTTTATATGTTATATGTTTATATACATTTAACATACGTTAGTATATGTATGCTAATTTCCTAATAATCCTAATTTATCCATCCTCCCACCTTTCATTTTGGTTAACCATTAGTTTGTTTTATCAGTCTGTGAGTGTGTTTTTCTGTGGAAATATGTTCATTGGGAGCAATCTTAGGATAACACGTATAAATGATATCATAGGATATTTGTCATTCCCTTTTGACTTACGTAACGTACTATGATTATTTCTAGGCTCATGTGTAGTCCTGCAAACGGCATTGTTCATTTTTTTCCCGAGGCTACTATTCCATTCGGTACGTATACCACTTCTTCTTTGTCCATTTATCTGTTGATGGACATTTTGTTTGCTTGCATGGCTTGGCTATTGTAAATATTGCTGCAGGGCATGTTTGCCTGTCTGTGCCTTTCCCATTCTGGTCTTCTTAGGGTATAGGCCCATTAGGGGATCGGCCGCATGATATGGTAGCTCAATTTTTACCTTTTAAACGCAGCTCCGTTCTGTTCTCATGATTAGCTGTTACCAGTTTACATCCAACCAACAGCATAGTGGGTATGCATTTCTCCCCCAACCCGTCAGCATGCATTGTTTGTAGACTTTTTACGGATGGCATTTTGAATATTGGGTGGTGAAATCTTTTTGTAGTTTGGATTTGCATCCAACCAATAATTCCTGATATTGAGCTTTTATCCATGTTCTTCTTTTTTTTTAAAACAACCGAGTGAGTAACACTTACCTCTTCAAATTGTTTTCTTGAAAAATTTTCCGTGTTGTGAACTTTCTTGGCCATTACCTACCCCAGGACATGTTTTGAGGACACGTGTCATTTACGGCCCTACAATTACTGTGAATCTCAAGTGACCCTTAGCCCTGTGTTTAAAGCTGCTGTTGTGGGAAACGGCCACAAGGCGGCAGCATTTCTCCATTCCCAAGTCTGGTTACTAGGGCAGCAGAGCCTTCCTGAAAGTTGTGTTCCTAGGTTGTAAATTAGAATGGGATGTGCCAGGGAAAACCCCAATAACTTTATGTCTCATTAATTGTTGTTCGTGGTTTTAATTTTTTAAATTGGGGTAATGAGCAGAATAGTGTTTGTTCTGGGTGTGCACAATCAGGTTCAATTGAACATTATATATATCTACTCATGTACAGATCCTCTTCCCATGTAAATTACTATTATTTTTTTAAATAAATTTATTTTATTTATTTATTTATTTTTGGCTGAGTTGGATCTTCGTTGCTGCATGTGGGCTTTCTCCAGTTGCGGTGAGCGGGGGCTACTCTCCGTTGCGGTGCACCGGCTTCTCACTGCAGTGGCTTCTCTTGTTGTGGAGCACGGGCTCTAGGCGTGTGGGCTTCAGTAGTTGTGGCGCATGGGCTCAGTAGTTATGGCTCATGGGCTCCAGAGCGTAGGCTCATTAGTTGTGGTGCACGGGCTTAGTTGCTCTGCTGCATGTGGGACCTTCCCGAACCAGGGATCGAACCTGTGTCCCCTGCATTGGCAGGTGGATTCTTAACCACGGTGCCACCAGGCAAGCCCCCGTGTAAATTATTACAGAGCGTTCAGTAGACCTCCCTTGGTATATGGTCGGTCTTTTTGATACGTGTGTTTAATATGTATTTGTATACGTACGGTAACCCTAATCTTAATGTATCCATTCCTCCCACCTTTCCTTTTAGATAACCATAGTTTGTTTTCTAAGTCTGTGAGAGTCTTTCTCTGTGGAAATATGTTCATACGTGTCAGTTGTTAGGTAACAGCTAGGAGTGATATCACAGGTTATTTGTCGGCTGCTTTCCGACTTACCTCATGTTCTGTGATTATCTCTAGGCTCATCTATGGTGCTGCAAAGAGCAGTGTTTCATCCTTTTCCATGGCGAATATTGCATTGTGTACATGGACCACTTCTTCTTTGTGCATTCATCTGTGGATGGACATTTTGGTTACTTCCAAGTCTTGGCAATGCTAAATATTGATGCAGTGCAGGATTGCCAGCCTGTGTCTTTTGGATTCTGGTCTTCTCAGGGATTAGGCCCAGCAGTGGGCCTACTAGATCATATGGTAGTTCAAATTTTTCCCTTTCAACGCACCTCCATTCTGTTCTCACTACTGGCTGTTACCAGTGTACATCCCACCAGCAACTAGAGGGTACACAGTTCTCTAAAACCCCTTCAGAATTTATTGTTTGTAGACTTTTTACTGATGGCATTTTGAGTGTTGGGTGGTGATACCTTTTTGTAGGTTGGATTTGCATGCGTCTAATAATTCCCGATATTGAGCTTTCATCTACGTTTTTTTTTTAAGTAAAACAGAGAAACTCACCTCTTCAAATTGTTTCCTTGAAAAATTTGCCATGTTCTGAATTCCTGTGGCCATTACCTGCACCAGGACATTTTTTGAGGGCAGGTGTCCTTTACAGCCCTGTAGTAATTGTGAATATCACATGACCATTAGTTCTGCATTTAAAGCTGCTGTTGCAGGAAACGGCCACAAGGGGGCAGCATTTCTATATTCCCAACTCTGGTTACTAGGGCAACACAGCCTTCCTGGAAGTCCTGTTTGTAGGTTGTAAAGTAGAGTGGAATGTGCCAGGGCAAACCCCCAGAAACTATGTCTACTTATTTGTTGTTGATATTCTCAGTTTAATTTTCATTTTTCTCAGAGCAAATTTGATTGCAATGTGGTGTTTGTTCTAGGTGTACAGAATGTCTTTCATTGATTCATATATCTTTTCATGTTTGGATCCTGTTCCGTAGAGATTATTACAGAATGTTGTGTAGACCTCTCTTGGTATTCGGTATGTCTGATGATTATATATTTTATAAGTATTAGCATATGTCTGTTAAACCCAATATCCTCCGTTATACATTCCTCACACCTTTCCGTTTGGTTAAGCACAAGCTTGTTTTCTGAACACGTGAGTGTCCTTCTCTGTGGAAATAGGTTCATTCCTATCAATTTTTACATAAGACCTATACGTGATATCATAGGATATGTGTCTCTCGCTTTCTGACTTACTTCAAGTTGTGTGATTGTGTGTAGCCTCGTCTATGGTGCTGCAAACAGCATTGTTTCATTCTTTTCTGTGTCTAATATTGCATTGTGTACATGGACCACTTTTTCGTCCATTCATCTGATGATGGACATTTTTGTTGCTTCCATGTCTTGGCTATTGTAAATACTGCTGCAATACACGATGTTCCATCCTGTGTCTTTTTGATGCTGGCTTTCACAGGTGACAGGCCCAATAGTGGGCCTTCCGGATCATATGGGGACTCAATTTTTACCTTTCAACGCACTGCCATTCTGTTCCTATTATTGGCGGTTACCAGTTTACATCCCACTTAGACCGAGAGGTTACGCTATTCTCCACAACTTCTTCAGCATCTATTGTTTGTTGACGTTTTGCTGATGGTCATTCTGACTGGTGTGAGGTGATACGTTTGTGTAGATTGGATTTGCATGCGTCTAATAATTCCTGATGTTTTGCGTGTATCAATGTCCTTTTCATTTTTTTTTAAGATTCAGCTAAACTGACAACTTCAAATTTCCTTCTTGAAAAATTTGCCGCGTTTGGATTTTTTTGGCCATTCCCTACCCCAGGACAGTTTTTGAGGGCATGAGTCATTTACAGCCCTGCAGTCCTTGTGAATATTAGTGACCATTAGCAGTGGATTTAAAGCTGCTGTTTGAGGAAACGGCCTTAAGGTGGCAGCATTTCTACGTTGGCAACTCTGCTTGCTAGGGAAACAGAACCTTGCTGCAAGTTGTGCTTTTAGGTTGCAGATTAGAGTGGAATGTGTCAGGACAAACCCCCATAAGTTTTAGCCTCCTTAATTCTTGTTTGTGTCTTTAAGTTTTCATTTTTATCAGAGCAAATTGGATTTTAAAATGTCTTTTGTTCTAGCTGCACAGAATCTTGTTCATGTACACATATACATATATCTATTGATCTTTGTGTCCTTTTCCATGTAGGTTATTGTAGAGTGTTGAATAGACCACTCTTGGTATTCCATAGGTCTTTGGGGATGATATATTTTATATGTATTAGTATATGTTTGTTAACCCCAATATCCTAATTTGTCCATTCCTCACACCTTTTCTTTGGCTTAACCATAAGTTTGTCTTCTCCATCTGAGATTGTCTTTCCCTATGGAAATATGTTCATTTTTATGAATTTTCAGATAACATAAGTGATATCGTAGAACATTTGTCTTTCGCAATCTGACTTACTTCACGTTGTGTGATTATCTCTAGGCTCATCCGTGGTGCTGCATATGCCATTCTTTTATTTTTTTTTCGTGGCTAATATTCCATTCTGTACATATACCACTTCTTCTTTGTCCATTCATCTGTTTATGGAGCTTTTTTTTGCTTCCATGTCTTGGCTCTTTCAATATTGCTGCAGTGCACATTTGCCTGCCTCTGTCTTTCCGATTCTGGTGGTCTTAGGTTATAGGCCCAGAAGGTGCCCTGCCGCATCATACGGTAGCTCAATTTTTACCTTTTAAAGCAGCTGCATTCAGTTTTCATTAGTGCTGTTAGCACTTTACACCCCATCAGCAGCTAGAAGGTACACAGTTCCCTAAAACCTCTTCAGCATTTATAGTTTGTAGACTTTTTGCTGATGGTCATTTGACTGGTGTGAGCTGAAACCTTTGTGGACGTTGGATTTGCATGCAGCTAATAATTCCTTATACTGAGCTTTAGGCGTGTCTTTTTTTTCCTTTTCCTTTTTTTTTTAAAGAGTGAGTACAACTTCCCTCTCATATTGACTTCTTGAAAACTTTGTCATGTGTTGAAATTTCTTGCCTATTCCCTACCCCAGGACATTTTTTGAGGGCAGGTATCATTTACAGCCCCGCAGTCCTCGTGACTATTAAGCGACCATTGGCACTGTGTTTAAAGCTGCTGTTGTGGGAAACAGCCACAAGGCGGCAGCATTATTACGTTCTCAACTCTTGTTACTAGGGCAACAGAGTCTTCCTGGACGTCGTGTTCCTCGGTTGTAAATTAGAGTGGAATGTGCTGGGACAAGCCCCCAGAAGTTTATGTCTCCTTACTTATGTTCGTTTTTTAAATTTAATTTATATTTCTTATCGGAGGAAATTTGATTAGAGTGTTGTGATTGTCTGGCTGTACAGAATCTGGTCAATGATTCATACATATGTCTGTTCATCTTCGGATCCTGTTACCATGTATGTTATTACAGAATGTTGAGTAGACCTCCCTTGGTATTTGGTAGGTGTTTTGTCATGATATATTTTATATGTATTGGTGATTATATAATTCATATAGTTTATATGTTATATGTTTATATACATTTAACATATGTTAGTATATGTATGCTAATTTCCTAATAATCCTAATTTATCCATCCTCCCACCTTTCATTTTGGTTAACCATTAGTTTGTTTTATCAGTCTGTGAGTGTGTTTTTCTGTGGAAATATGTTCATTGGGAGCAATCTTAGGATAACACGTATAAATGATATCATAGGATATTTGTCATTCCCTTTTGACTTACGTAACGTACTATGATTATTTCTAGGCTCATGTGTAGTCCTGCAAACGGCATTGTTCATTTTTTTCCCGAGGCTACTATTCCATTCGGTACGTATACCACTTCTTCTTTGTCCATTTATCTGTTGATGGACATTTTGTTTGCTTGCATGGCTTGGCTATTGTAAATATTGCTGCAGGGCATGTTTGCCTGTCTGTGCCTTTCCCATTCTGGTCTTCTTAGGGTATAGGCCCATTAGGGGATCGGCCGCATGATATGGTAGCTCAATTTTTACCTTTTAAACGCAGCTCCGTTCTGTTCTCATGATTAGCTGTTACCAGTTTACATCCAACCAACAGCATAGTGGGTATGCATTTCTCCCCCAACCCGTCAGCATGCATTGTTTGTAGACTTTTTACGGATGGCATTTTGAATATTGGGTGGTGAAATCTTTTTGTAGTTTGGATTTGCATCCAACCAATAATTCCTGATATTGAGCTTTTATCCATGTTCTTCTTTTTTTAAAACAACCGAGTGAGTAACACTTACCTCTTCAAATTGTTTTCTTGAAAAATTTTCCGTGTTGTGAACTTTCTTGGCCATTACCTACCCCAGGACATGTTTTGAGGACACGTGTCATTTACGGCCCTACAATTACTGTGAATCTCAAGTGACCCTTAGCCCTGTGTTTAAAGCTGCTGTTGTGGGAAACGGCCACAAGGCGGCAGCATTTCTCCATTCCCAAGTCTGGTTACTAGGGCAGCAGAGCCTTCCTGAAAGTTGTGTTCCTAGGTTGTAAATTAGAATGGGATGTGCCAGGGAAAACCCCAATAACTTTATGTCTCATTAATTGTTGTTCGTGGTTTTAATTTTTTAAATTGGGGTAATGAGCAGAATAGTGTTTGTTCTGGGTGTGCACAATCAGGTTCAATTGAACATTATATATATCTACTCATGTACAGATCCTCTTCCCATGTAAATTACTATTATTTTTTTAAATAAATTTATTTTATTTATTTATTTATTTTTGGCTGAGTTGGATCTTCGTTGCTGCATGTGGGCTTTCTCCAGTTGCGGTGAGCGGGGGCTACTCTCCGTTGCGGTGCACCGGCTTCTCACTGCAGTGGCTTCTCTTGTTGCGGAGCACGGGCTCTAGGCGTGTGGGCTTCAGTAGTTGTGGCACATGGGCTCAGTAGTTATGGCTCATGGGCTCCAGAGCGTAGGCTCATTAGTTGTGGTGCACGGGCTTAGTTGCTCTGCTGCATGTGGGACCTTCCCGAACCAGGGATCGAACCTGTGTCCCCTGCATTGGCAGGTGGATTCTTAACCACGGTGCCACCAGGCAAGCCCCCGTGTAAATTATTACAGAGCGTTCAGTAGACCTCCCTTGGTATATGGTCGGTCTTTTTGATACGTGTGTTTAATATGTATTTGCATACGTACGGTAACCCTAATCTTAATGTATCCATTCCTCCCACCTTTCCTTTTAGATAACCATAGTTTGTTTTCTAAGTCTGTGAGAGTCTTTCTCTGTGGAAATATGTTCATACGTGTCAGTTGTTAGGTAACAGCTAGGAGTGATATCACAGGTTATTTGTCGGCTGCTTTCCGACTTACCTCATGTTCTGTGATTATCTCTAGGCTCATCTATGGTGCTGCAAAGAGCAGTGTTTCATCCTTTTCCATGGCGAATATTGCATTGTGTACATGGACCACTTCTTCTTTGTGCATTCATCTGTGGATGGACATTTTGGTTACTTCCAAGTCTTGGCAATGCTAAATATTGATGCAGTGCAGGATTGCCAGCCTGTGTCTTTTGGATTCTGGTCTTCTCAGGGATTAGGCCCAGCAGTGGGCCTACTAGATCATATGGTAGTTCAAATTTTTCCCTTTCAACGCACCTCCATTCTGTTCTCACTACTGGCTGTTACCAGTGTACATCCCACCAGCAACTAGAGGGTACACAGTTCTCTAAAACCCCTTCAGAATTTATTGTTTGTAGACTTTTTACTGATGGCATTTTGAGTGTTGGGTGGTGATACCTTTTTGTAGGTTGGATTTGCATGCGTCTAATAATTCCCGATATTGAGCTTTCATCTACGTTTTTTTTTTTAAGTAAAACAGAGAAACTCACCTCTTCAAATTGTTTCCTTGAAAAATTTGCCATGTTCTGAATTCCTGTGGCCATTACCTGCACCAGGACATTTTTTGAGGGCAGGTGTCCTTTACAGCCCTGTAGTAATTGTGAATATCACATGACCATTAGTTCTGCATTTAAAGCTGCTGTTGCAGGAAACGGCCACAAGGGGGCAGCATTTCTATATTCCCAACTCTGGTTACTAGGGCAACACAGCCTTCCTGGAAGTCCTGTTTGTAGGTTGTAAAGTAGAGTGGAATGTGCCAGGGCAAACCCCCAGAAACTATGTCTACTTATTTGTTGTTGATATTCTCAGTTTAATTTTCATTTTTCTCAGAGCAAATTTGATTGCAATGTGGTGTTTGTTCTAGGTGTACAGAATGTCTTTCATTGATTCATATATCTTTTCATGTTTGGATCCTGTTCCGTAGAGATTATTACAGAATGTTGTGTAGACCTTTCTTGGTATTCGGTATGTCTGATGATTATATATTTTATAAGTATTAGCATATGTCTGTTAAACCCAATATCCTCCGTTATACATTCCTCACACCTTTCCGTTTGGTTAAGCACAAGCTTGTTTTCTGAACACGTGAGTGTCCTTCTCTGTGGAAATAGGTTCATTCCTATCAAATTTTACATAAGACCTATACGTGATATCATAGGATATGTGTCTCTCGCTTTCTGACTTACTTCAAGTTGTGTGATTGTGTGTAGCCTCGTCTATGGTGCTGCAAACAGCATTGTTTCATTCTTTTCTGTGTCTAATATTGCATTGTGTACATGGACCACTTTTTCGTCCATTCATCTGATGATGGACATTTTTGTTGCTTCCATGTCTTGGCTATTGTAAATACTGCTGCAATACACGATGTTCCATCCTGTGTCTTTTTGATGCTGGCTTTCACAGGTGACAGGCCCAATAGTGGGCCTTCCGGATCATATGGGGACTCAATTTTTACCTTTCAACGCACTGCCATTCTGTTCCTATTATTGGCGGTTACCAGTTTACATCCCACTTAGACCGAGAGGTTACGCTATTCTCCACAACTTCTTCAGCATCTATTGTTTGTTGACGTTTTGCTGATGGTCATTCTGACTGGTGTGAGGTGATACGTTTGTGTAGATTGGATTTGCATGCGTCTAATAATTCCTGATGTTTTGCGTGTATCAATGTCCTTTTCATTTTTTTTTAAGATTCAGCTAAACTGACAACTTCAAATTTCCTTCTTGAAAAATTTGCCGCGTTTGGATTTTTTTGGCCATTCCCTACCCCAGGACAGTTTTTGAGGGCATGAGTCATTTACAGCCCTGCAGTCCTTGTGAATATTAGTGACCATTAGCAGTGGATTTAAAGCTGCTGTTTGAGGAAACGGCCTTAAGGTGGCAGCATTTCTACGTTGGCAACTCTGCTTGCTAGGGAAACAGAACCTTGCTGCAAGTTGTGCTTTTAGGTTGCAGATTAGAGTGGAATGTGTCAGGACAAACCCCCATAAGTTTTAGCCTCCTTAATTCTTGTTTGTGTCTTTAAGTTTTCATTTTTATCAGAGCAAATTGGATTTTAAAATGTCTTTTGTTCTAGCTGCACAGAATCTTGTTCATGTACACATATACATATATCTATTGATCTTTGTGTCCTTTTCCATGTAGGTTATTGTAGAGTGTTGAATAGACCACTCTTGGTATTCCATAGGTCTTTGGGGATGATATATTTTATATGTATTAGTATATGTTTGTTAACCCCAATATCCTAATTTGTCCATTCCTCACACCTTTTCTTTGGCTTAACCATAAGTTTGTCTTCTCCATCTGAGATTGTCTTTCCCTATGGAAATATGTTCATTTTTATGAATTTTCAGATAACATAAGTGATATCGTAGAACATTTGTCTTTCGCAATCTGACTTACTTCACGTTGTGTGATTATCTCTAGGCTCATCCGTGGTGCTGCATATGCCATTCTTTTATTTTTTTTCGTGGCTAATATTCCATTCTGTACATATACCACTTCTTCTTTGTCCATTCATCTGTTTATGGAGCTTTTTTTTGCTTCCATGTCTTGGCTCTTTCAATATTGCTGCAGTGCACATTTGCCTGCCTCTGTCTTTCCGATTCTGGTGGTCTTAGGTTATAGGCCCAGAAGGTGCCCTGCCGCATCATACAGTAGCTCAATTTTTACCTTTTAAAGCAGCTGCATTCAGTTTTCATTAGTGCTGTTAGCACTTTACACCCCATCAGCAGCTAGAAGGTACACAGTTCCCTAAAACCTCTTCAGCATTTATAGTTTGTAGACTTTTTGCTGATGGTCATTTGACTGGTGTGAGCTGAAACCTTTGTGGACATTGGATTTGCATGCAGCTAATAATTCCTTATACTGAGCTTTAGGCGTGTCTTTTTTGTCCTTTTCCTTTTTTTTTTTAAAGAGTGAGTACAACTTCCCTCTCATATTGACTTCTTGAAAACTTTGTCATGTGTTGAAATTTCTTGCCTATTCCCTACCCCAGGACATTTTTTGAGGGCAGGTATCATTTACAGCCCCGCAGTCCTCGTGACTATTAAGCGACCATTAGCACTGTGTTTAAAGCTGCTGTTGTGGGAAACAGCCACAAGGCGGCAGCATTATTACGTTCTCAACTCTTGTTACTAGGGCAACAGAGTCTTCCTGGACGTCGTGTTCCTCGGTTGTAAATTAGAGTGGAATGTGCTGGGACAAGCCCCCAGAAGTTTATGTCTCCTTACTTATGTTCGTTTTTTAAATTTAATTTATATTTCTTATCGGAGGAAATTTGATTAGAGTGTTGTGATTGTCTGGCTGTACAGAATCTGGTCAATGATTCATACATATGTCTGTTCATCTTCGGATCCTGTTACCACGTATGTTATTACAGAATGTTGAGTAGACCTCCCTTGGTATTTGGTAGGTGTTTTGTCATGATATATTTTATATGTATTGGTGATTATATAATTCATATAGTTTATATGTTATATGTTTATATACATTTAACATATGTTAGTATATGTATGCTAATTTCCTAATAATCCTAATTTATCCATCCTCCCACCTTTCATTTTGGTTAACCATTAGTTTGTTTTATCAGTCTGTGAGTGTGTTTTTCTGTGGAAATATGTTCATTGGGAGCAATCTTAGGATAACACGTATAAATGATATCATAGGATATTTGTCATTCCCTTTTGACTTACGTAACGTACTATGATTATTTCTAGGCTCATGTGTAGTCCTGCAAACGGCATTGTTCATTTTTTTCCCGAGGCTACTATTCCATTCGGTACGTATACCACTTCTTCTTTGTCCATTTATCTGTTGATGGACATTTTGTTTGCTTGCATGGCTTGGCTATTGTAAATATTGCTGCAGGGCATGTTTGCCTGTCTGTGCCTTTCCCATTCTGGTCTTCTTAGGGTATAGGCCCATTAGGGGATCGGCCGCATGATATGGTAGCTCAATTTTTACCTTTTAAACGCAGCTCCGTTCTGTTCTCATGATTAGCTGTTACCAGTTTACATCCAACCAACAGCATAGTGGGTATGCATTTCTCCCCCAACCCGTCAGCATGCATTGTTTGTAGACTTTTTACGGATGGCATTTTGAATATTGGGTGGTGAAATCTTTTTGTAGTTTGGATTTGCATCCAACCAATAATTCCTGATATTGAGCTTTTATCCATGTTCTTCTTTTTTTAAAACAACCGAGTGAGTAACACTTACCTCTTCAAATTGTTTTCTTGAAAAATTTTCCGTGTTGTGAACTTTCTTGGCCATTACCTACCCCAGGACATGTTTTGAGGACACGTGTCATTTACGGCCCTACAATTACTGTGAATCTCAAGTGACCCTTAGCCCTGTGTTTAAAGCTGCTGTTGTGGGAAACGGCCACAAGGCGGCAGCATTTCTCCATTCCCAAGTCTGGTTACTAGGGCAGCAGAGCCTTCCTGAAAGTTGTGTTCCTAGGTTGTAAATTAGAATGGGATGTGCCAGGGAAAACCCCAATAACTTTATGTCTCATTAATTGTTGTTCGTGGTTTTAATTTTTTAAATTGGGGTAATGAGCAGAATAGTGTTTGTTCTGGGTGTGCACAATCAGGTTCAATTGAACATTATATATATCTACTCATGTACAGATCCTCTTCCCATGTAAATTACTATTATTTTTTTAAATAAATTTATTTTATTTATTTATTTATTTTTGGCTGAGTTGGATCTTCGTTGCTGCATGTGGGCTTTCTCCAGTTGCGGTGAGCGGGGGCTACTCTCCGTTGCGGTGCACCGGCTTCTCACTGCAGTGGCTTCTCTTGTTGCGGAGCACGGGCTCTAGGCGTGTGGGCTTCAGTAGTTGTGGCGCATGGGCTCAGTAGTTATGGCTCATGGGCTCCAGAGCGTAGGCTCATTAGTTGTGGTGCACGGGCTTAGTTGCTCTGCTGCATGTGGGACCTTCCCGAACCAGGGATCGAACCTGTGTCCCCTGCATTGGCAGGTGGATTCTTAACCACGGTGCCACCAGGCAAGCCCCCGTGTAAATTATTACAGAGCGTTCAGTAGACCTCCCTTGGTATATGGTCGGTCTTTTTGATACGTGTGTTTAATATGTATTTGCATACGTACGGTAACCCTAATCTTAATGTATCCATTCCTCCCACCTTTCCTTTTAGATAACCATAGTTTGTTTTCTAAGTCTGTGAGAGTCTTTCTCTGTGGAAATATGTTCATACGTGTCAGTTGTTAGGTAACAGCTAGGAGTGATATCACAGGTTATTTGTCGGCTGCTTTCCGACTTACCTCATGTTCTGTGATTATCTCTAGGCTCATCTATGGTGCTGCAAAGAGCAGTGTTTCATCCTTTTCCATGGCGAATATTGCATTGTGTACATGGACCACTTCTTCTTTGTGCATTCATCTGTGGATGGACATTTTGGTTACTTCCAAGTCTTGGCAATGCTAAATATTGATGCAGTGCAGGATTGCCAGCCTGTGTCTTTTGGATTCTGGTCTTCTCAGGGATTAGGCCCAGCAGTGGGCCTACTAGATCATATGGTAGTTCAAATTTTTCCCTTTCAACGCACCTCCATTCTGTTCTCACTACTGGCTGTTACCAGTGTACATCCCACCAGCAACTAGAGGGTACACAGTTCTCTAAAACCCCTTCAGAATTTATTGTTTGTAGACTTTTTACTGATGGCATTTTGAGTGTTGGGTGGTGATACCTTTTTGTAGGTTGGATTTGCATGCGTCTAATAATTCCCGATATTGAGCTTTCATCTACGTTTTTTTTTTTTAAGTAAAACAGAGAAACTCACCTCTTCAAATTGTTTCCTTGAAAAATTTGCCATGTTCTGAATTCCTGTGGCCATTACCTGCACCAGGACATTTTTTGAGGGCAGGTGTCCTTTACAGCCCTGTAGTAATTGTGAATATCACATGACCATTAGTTCTGCATTTAAAGCTGCTGTTGCAGGAAACGGCCACAAGGGGGCAGCATTTCTATATTCCCAACTCTGGTTACTAGGGCAACACAGCCTTCCTGGAAGTCCTGTTTGTAGGTTGTAAAGTAGAGTGGAATGTGCCAGGACAAACCCCCAGAAACTATGTCTACTTATTTGTTGTTGATATTCTCAGTTTAATTTTCATTTTTCTCAGAGCAAATTTGATTGCAATGTGGTGTTTGTTCTAGGTGTACAGAATGTCTTTCATTGATTCATATATCTTTTCATGTTTGGATCCTGTTCCGTAGAGATTATTACAGAATGTTGTGTAGACCTCTCTTGGTATTCGGTATGTCTGATGATTATATATTTTATAAGTATTAGCATATGTCTGTTAAACCCAATATCCTCCGTTATACATTCCTCACACCTTTCCGTTTGGTTAAGCACAAGCTTGTTTTCTGAACACGTGAGTGTCCTTCTCTGTGGAAATAGGTTCATTCCTATCAATTTTTACATAAGACCTATACGTGATATCATAGGATATGTGTCTCTCGCTTTCTGACTTACTTCAAGTTGTGTGATTGTGTGTAGCCTCGTCTATGGTGCTGCAAACGGCATTGTTTCATTCTTTTCTGTGTCTAATATTGCATTGTGTACATGGACCACTTTTTCGTCCATTCATCTGATGATGGACATTTTTGTTGCTTCCATGTCTTGGCTATTGTAAATACTGCTGCAATACACGATGTTCCATCCTGTGTCTTTTTGATGCTGGCTTTCACAGGTGACAGGCCCAATAGTGGGCCTTCCGGATCATATGGGGACTCAATTTTTACCTTTCAACGCACTGCCATTCTGTTCCTATTATTGGCGGTTACCAGTTTACATCCCACTTAGACCGAGAGGTTACGCTATTCTCCACAACTTCTTCAACATCTATTGTTTGTTGACGTTTTGCTGATGGTCATTCTGACTGGTGTGAGGTGATACGTTTGTGTAGATTGGATTTGCATGCGTCTAATAATTCCTGATGTTTTGCGTGTATCAATGTCCTTTTCATTTTTTTTTAAGATTCAGCTAAACTGACAACTTCAAATTTCCTTCTTGAAAAATTTGCCGCATTTGGATTTTTTTGGCCATTCCCTACCCCAGGACAGTTTTTGAGGGCATGAGTCATTTACAGCCCTGCAGTCCTTGTGAATATTAGTGACCATTAGCAGTGGATTTAAAGCTGCTGTTTGAGGAAACGGCCTTAAGGTGGCAGCATTTCTACGTTGCCAACTCTGCTTGCTAGGGAAACAGAACCTTGCTGCAAGTTGTGCTTTTAGGTTGCAGATTAGAGTGGAATGTGTCAGGACAAACCCCCATAAGTTTTAGCCTCCTTAATTCTTGTTTGTGTCTTTAAGTTTTCATTTTTATCAGAGCAAATTGGATTTTAAAATGTCTTTTGTTCTAGCTGCACAGAATCTTGTTCATGTACACATATACATATATCTATTGATCTTTGTGTCCTTTTCCATGTAGGTTATTGTAGAGTGTTGAATAGACCACTCTTGGTATTCCATAGGTCTTTGGGGATGATATATTTTATATGTATTAGTATATGTTTGTTAACCCCAATATCCTAATTTGTCCATTCCTCACACCTTTTCTTTGGCTTAACCATAAGTTTGTCTTCTCCATCTGAGATTGTCTTTCCCTATGGAGATATGTTCATTTTTATGAATTTTCAGATAACATAAGTGATATCGTAGAACATTTGTCTTTCGCAATCTGACTTACTTCACGTTGTGTGATTATCTCTAGGCTCATCCGTGGTGCTGCATATGCCATTCTTTTATTTTTTTTCGTGGCTAATATTCCATTCTGTACATATACCACTTCTTCTTTGTCCATTCATCTGTTTATGGAGCTTTTTTTTGCTTCCATGTCTTGGCTCTTTCAATATTGCTGCAGTGCACATTTGCCTGCCTCTGTCTTTCCGATTCTGGTGGTCTTAGGTTATAGGCCCAGAAGGTGCCCTGCCGCATCATACGGTAGCTCAATTTTTACCTTTTAAAGCAGCTGCATTCAGTTTTCATTAGTGCTGTTAGCACTTTACACCCCATCAGCAGCTAGAAGGTACACAGTTCCCTAAAACCTCTTCAGCATTTATAGTTTGTAGACTTTTTGCTGATGGTCATTTGACTGGTGTGAGCTGAAACCTTTGTGGACGTTGGATTTGCATGCAGCTAATAATTCCTTATACTGAGCTTTAGGCATGTCTTTTTTTTCCTTTTCCTTTTTTTTTTTAAAGAGTGAGTACAACTTCCCTCTCATATTGACTTCTTGAAAACTTTGTCATGTGTTGAAATTTCTTGCCTATTCCCTACCCCAGGACATTTTTTGAGGGCAGGTATCATTTACAGCCCCGCAGTCCTCGTGACTATTAAGCGACCATTAGCACTGTGTTTAAAGCTGCTGTTGTGGGAAACAGCCACAAGGCGGCAGCATTATTACGTTCTCAACTCTTGTTACTAGGGCAACAGAGTCTTCCTGGACGTCGTGTTCCTCGGTTGTAAATTAGAGTGGAATGTGCTGGGACAAGCCCCCAGAAGTTTATGTCTCCTTACTTATGTTCGTTTTTTAAATTTAATTTATATTTCTTATCGGAGGAAATTTGATTAGAGTGTTGTGATTGTCTGGCTGTACAGAATCTGGTCAATGATTCATACATATGTCTGTTCATCTTCGGATCCTGTTACCACGTATGTTATTACAGAATGTTGAGTAGACCTCCCTTGGTATTTGGTAGGTGTTTTGTCATGATATATTTTATATGTATTGGTGATTATATAATTCATATAGTTTATATGTTATATGTTTATATACATTTAACATATGTTAGTATATGTATGCTAATTTCCTAATAATCCTAATTTATCCATCCTCCCACCTTTCATTTTGGTTAACCATTAGTTTGTTTTATCAGTCTGTGAGTGTGTTTTTCTGTGGAAATATGTTCATTGGGAGCAATCTTAGGATAACACGTATAAATGATATCATAGGATATTTGTCATTCCCTTTTGACTTACGTAACGTACTATGATTATTTCTAGGCTCATGTGTAGTCCTGCAAACGGCATTGTTCATTTTTTTCCCGAGGCTACTATTCCATTCGGTACGTATACCACTTCTTCTTTGTCCATTTATCTGTTGATGGACATTTTGTTTGCTTGCATGGCTTGGCTATTGTAAATATTGCTGCAGGGCATGTTTGCCTGTCTGTGCCTTTCCCATTCTGGTCTTCTTAGGGTATAGGCCCATTAGGGGATCGGCCGCATGATATGGTAGCTCAAGTTTTACCTTTTAAACGCAGCTCCGTTCTGTTCTCATGATTAGCTGTTACCAGTTTACATCCAACCAACAGCATAGTGGGTATGCATTTCTCCCCCAACCCGTCAGCATGCATTGTTTGTAGACTTTTTACGGATGGCATTTTGAATATTGGGTGGTGAAATCTTTTTGTAGTTTGGATTTGCATCCAACCAATAATTCCTGATATTGAGCTTTTATCCATGTTCTTCTTTTTTTAAAACAACCGAGTGAGTAACACTTACCTCTTCAAATTGTTTTCTTGAAAAATTTTCCGTGTTGTGAACTTTCTTGGCCATTACCTACCCCAGGACATGTTTTGAGAACACGTGTCATTTACGGCCCTACAATTACTGTGAATCTCAAGTGACCCTTAGCCCTGTGTTTAAAGCTGCTGTTGTGGGAAACGGCCACAAGGCGGCAGCATTTCTCCATTCCCAAGTCTGGTTACTAGGGCAGCAGAGCCTTCCTGAAAGTTGTGTTCCTAGGTTGTAAATTAGAATGGGATGTGCCAGGGAAAACCCCAATAACTTTATGTCTCATTAATTGTTGTTCGTGGTTTTAATTTTTTAAATTGGGGTAATGAGC
Organism: Eubalaena glacialis; assembly: GCF_028564815.1. NCBI lineage: Eukaryota > Metazoa > Chordata > Mammalia > Artiodactyla > Balaenidae > Eubalaena > Eubalaena glacialis. The sequence continues at coordinate 123,693,383 of NC_083722.1, forward strand.
AGAATAGTGTTTGTTCTGGGTGTGCACAATCAGGTTCAATTGAACATTATATATATCTACTCATGTACAGATCCTCTTCCCATGTAAATTACTATTATTTTTTTAAATAAATTTATTTTATTTATTTATTTATTTTTGGCTGAGTTGGATCTTCGTTGCTGCATGTGGGCTTTCTCCAGTTGCGGTGAGCGGGGGCTACTCTCCGTTGCGGTGCACCGGCTTCTCACTGCAGTGGCTTCTCTTGTTGCGGAGCACGGGCTCTAGGCGTGTGGGCTTCAGTAGTTGTGGCGCATGGGCTCAGTAGTTATGGCTCATGGGCACCAGAGCGTAGGCTCATTAGTTGTGGTGCACGGGCTTAGTTGCTCTGCTGCATGTGGGACCTTCCCGAACCAGGGATCGAACCTGTGTCCCCTGCATTGGCAGGTGGATTCTTAACCACGGTGCCACCAGGCAAGCCCCCGTGTAAATTATTACAGAGCGTTCAGTAGACCTCCCTTGGTATATGGTCGGTCTTTTTGATACGTGTGTTTAATATGTATTTGCATACGTACGGTAACCCTAATCTTAATGTATCCATTCCTCCCACCTTTCCTTTTAGATAACCATAGTTTGTTTTCTAAGTCTGTGAGAGTCTTTCTCTGTGGAAATATGTTCATACGTGTCAGTTGTTAGGTAACAGCTAGGAGTGATATCACAGGTTATTTGTCGGCTGCTTTCCGACTTACCTCATGTTCTGTGATTATCTCTAGGCTCATCTATGGTGCTGCAAAGAGCAGTGTTTCATCCTTTTCCATGGCGAATATTGCATTGTGTACATGGACCACTTCTTCTTTGTGCATTCATCTGTGGATGGACATTTTGGTTACTTCCAAGTCTTGGCAATGCTAAATATTGATGCAGTGCAGGATTGCCAGCCTGTGTCTTTTGGATTCTGGTCTTCTCAGGGATTAGGCCCAGCAGTGGGCCTACTAGATCATATGGTAGTTCAAATTTTTCCCTTTCAACGCACCTCCATTCTGTTCTCACTACTGGCTGTTACCAGTGTACATCCCACCAGCAACTAGAGGGTACACAGTTCTCTAAAACCCCTTCAGAATTTATTGTTTGTAGACTTTTTACTGATGGCATTTTGAGTGTTGGGTGGTGATACCTTTTTGTAGGTTGGATTTGCATGCGTCTAATAATTCCCGATATTGAGCTTTCATCTACGTTTTTTTTTTTTAAGTAAAACAGAGAAACTCACCTCTTCAAATTGTTTCCTTGAAAAATTTGCCATGTTCTGAATTCCTGTGGCCATTACCTGCACCAGGACATTTTTTGAGGGCAGGTGTCCTTTACAGCCCTGTAGTAATTGTGAATATCACATGACCATTAGTTCTGCATTTAAAGCTGCTGTTGCAGGAAACGGCCACAAGGGGGCAGCATTTCTATATTCCCAACTCTGGTTACTAGGGCAACACAGCCTTCCTGGAAGTCCTGTTTGTAGGTTGTAAAGTAGAGTGGAATGTGCCAGGACAAACCCCCAGAAACTATGTCTACTTATTTGTTGTTGATATTCTCAGTTTAATTTTCATTTTTCTCAGAGCAAATTTGATTGCAATGTTGTGTTTGTTCTAGGTGTACAGAATGTCTTTCATTGATTCATATATCTTTTCATGTTTGGATCCTGTTCCGTAGAGATTATTACAGAATGTTGTGTAGACCTCTCTTGGTATTCGGTATGTCTGATGATTATATATTTTATAAGTATTAGCATATGTCTGTTAAACCCAATATCCTCCGTTATACATTCCTCACACCTTTCCGTTTGGTTAAGCACAAGCTTGTTTTCTGAACACGTGAGTGTCCTTCTCTGTGGAAATAGGTTCATTCCTATCAATTTTTACATAAGACCTATACGTGATATCATAGGATATGTGTCTCTCGCTTTCTGACTTACTTCAAGTTGTGTGATTGTGTGTAGCCTCGTCTATGGTGCTGCAAACAGCATTGTTTCATTCTTTTCTGTGTCTAATATTGCATTGTGTACATGGACCACTTTTTCGTCCATTCATCTGATGATGGACATTTTTGTTGCTTCCATGTCTTGGCTATTGTAAATACTGCTGCAATACACGATGTTCCATCCTGTGTCTTTTTGATGCTGGCTTTCACAGGTGACAGGCCCAATAGTGGGCCTTCCGGATCATATGGGGACTCAATTTTTACCTTTCAACGCACTGCCATTCTGTTCCTATTATTGGCGGTTACCAGTTTACATCCCACTTAGACCGAGAGGTTACGCTATTCTCCACAACTTCTTCAGCATCTATTGTTTGTTGACGTTTTGCTGATGGTCATTCTGACTGGTGTGAGGTGATACGTTTGTGTAGATTGGATTTGCATGCGTCTAATAATTCCTGATGTTTTGCGTGTATCAATGTCCTTTTCATTTTTTTTTAAGATTCAGCTAAACTGACAACTTCAAATTTCCTTCTTGAAAAATTTGCCGCGTTTGGATTTTTTTGGCCATTCCCTACCCCAGGACAGTTTTTGAGGGCATGAGTCATTTACAGCCCTGCAGTCCTTGTGAATATTAGTGACCATTAGCAGTGGATTTAAAGCTGCTGTTTGAGGAAACGGCCTTAAGGTGGCAGCATTTCTACGTTGCCAACTCTGCTTGCTAGGGAAACAGAACCTTGCTGCAAGTTGTGCTTTTAGGTTGCAGATTAGAGTGGAATGTGTCAGGACAAACCCCCATAAGTTTTAGCCTCCTTAATTCTTGTTTGTGTCTTTAAGTTTTCATTTTTATCAGAGCAAATTGGATTTTAAAATGTCTTTTGTTCTAGCTGCACAGAATCTTGTTCATGTACACATATACATATATCTATTGATCTTTGTGTCCTTTTCCATGTAGGTTATTGTAGAGTGTTGAATAGACCACTCTTGGTATTCCATAGGTCTTTGGGGATGATATATTTTATATGTATTAGTATATGTTTGTTAACCCCAATATCCTAATTTGTCCATTCCTCACACCTTTTCTTTGGCTTAACCATAAGTTTGTCTTCTCCATCTGAGATTGTCTTTCCCTATGGAGATATGTTCATTTTTATGAATTTTCAGATAACATAAGTGATATCGTAGAACATTTGTCTTTCGCAATCTGACTTACTTCACGTTGTGTGATTATCTCTAGGCTCATCCGTGGTGCTGCATATGCCATTCTTTTATTTTTTTTCGTGGCTAATATTCCATTCTGTACATATACCACTTCTTCTTTGTCCATTCATCTGTTTATGGAGCTTTTTTTTGCTTCCATGTCTTGGCTCTTTCAATATTGCTGCAGTGCACATTTGCCTGCCTCTGTCTTTCCGATTCTGGTGGTCTTAGGTTATAGGCCCAGAAGGTGCCCTGCCGCATCATACGGTAGCTCAATTTTTACCTTTTAAAGCAGCTGCATTCAGTTTTCATTAGTGCTGTTAGCACTTTACACCCCATCAGCAGCTAGAAGGTACACAGTTCCCTAAAACCTCTTCAGCATTTATAGTTTGTAGACTTTTTGCTGATGGTCATTTGACTGGTGTGAGCTGAAACCTTTGTGGACGTTGGATTTGCATGCAGCTAATAATTCCTTATACTGAGCTTTAGGCGTGTCTTTTTTTTCCTTTTCCTTTTTTTTTTAAAGAGTGAGTACAACTTCCCTCTCATATTGACTTCTTGAAAACTTTGTCATGTGTTGAAATTTCTTGCCTATTCCCTACCCCAGGACATTTTTTGAGGGCAGGTATCATTTACAGCCCCGCAGTCCTCGTGACTATTAAGCGACCATTGGCACTGTGTTTAAAGCTGCTGTTGTGGGAAACAGCCACAAGGCGGCAGCATTATTACGTTCTCAACTCTTGTTACTAGGGCAACAGAGTCTTCCTGGACGTCGTGTTCCTCGGTTGTAAATTAGAGTGGAATGTGCTGGGACAAGCCCCCAGAAGTTTATGTCTCCTTACTTATGTTCGTTTTTTAAATTTAATTTATATTTCTTATCGGAGGAAATTTGATTAGAGTGTTGTGATTGTCTGGCTGTACAGAATCTGGTCAATGATTCATACATATGTCTGTTCATCTTCGGATCCTGTTACCATGTATGTTATTACAGAATGTTGAGTAGACCTCCCTTGGTATTTGGTAGGTGTTTTGTCATGATATATTTTATATGTATTGGTGATTATATAATTCATATAGTTTATATGTTATATGTTTATATACATTTAACATACGTTAGTATATGTATGCTAATTTCCTAATAATCCTAATTTATCCATCCTCCCACCTTTCATTTTGGTTAACCATTAGTTTGTTTTATCAGTCTGTGAGTGTGTTTTTCTGTGGAAATATGTTCATTGGGAGCAATCTTAGGATAACACGTATAAATGATATCATAGGATATTTGTCATTCCCTTTTGACTTACGTAACGTACTATGATTATTTCTAGGCTCATGTGTAGTCCTGCAAACGGCATTGTTCATTTTTTTCCCGAGGCTACTATTCCATTCGGTACGTATACCACTTCTTCTTTGTCCATTTATCTGTTGATGGACATTTTGTTTGCTTGCATGGCTTGGCTATTGTAAATATTGCTGCAGGGCATGTTTGCCTGTCTGTGCCTTTCCCATTCTGGTCTTCTTAGGGTATAGGCCCATTAGGGGATCGGCCGCATGATATGGTAGCTCAATTTTTACCTTTTAAACGCAGCTCCGTTCTGTTCTCATGATTAGCTGTTACCAGTTTACATCCAACCAACAGCATAGTGGGTATGCATTTCTCCCCCAACCCGTCAGCATGCATTGTTTGTAGACTTTTTACGGATGGCATTTTGAATATTGGGTGGTGAAATCTTTTTGTAGTTTGGATTTGCATCCAACCAATAATTCCTGATATTGAGCTTTTATCCATGTTCTTCTTTTTTTAAAACAACCGAGTGAGTAACACTTACCTCTTCAAATTGTTTTCTTGAAAAATTTTCCGTGTTGTGAACTTTCTTGGCCATTACCTACCCCAGGACATGTTTTGAGGACACGTGTCATTTACGGCCCTACAATTACTGTGAATCTCAAGTGACCCTTAGCCCTGTGTTTAAAGCTGCTGTTGTGGGAAACGGCCACAAGGCGGCAGCATTTCTCCATTCCCAAGTCTGGTTACTAGGGCAGCAGAGCCTTCCTGAAAGTTGTGTTCCTAGGTTGTAAATTAGAATGGGATGTGCCAGGGAAAACCCCAATAACTTTATGTCTCATTAATTGTTGTTCGTGGTTTTAATTTTTTAAATTGGGGTAATGAGCAGAATAGTGTTTGTTCTGGGTGTGCACAATCAGGTTCAATTGAACATTATATATATCTACTCATGTACAGATCCTCTTCCCATGTAAATTACTATTATTTTTTTAAATAAATTTATTTTATTTATTTATTTATTTTTGGCTGAGTTGGATCTTCGTTGCTGCATGTGGGCTTTCTCCAGTTGCGGTGAGCGGGGGCTACTCTCCGTTGCGGTGCACCGGCTTCTCACTGCAGTGGCTTCTCTTGTTGCGGAGCACGGGCTCTAGGCGTGTGGGCTTCAGTAGTTGTGGCGCATGGGCTCAGTAGTTATGGCTCATGGGCTCCAGAGCGTAGGCTCATTAGTTGTGGTGCACGGGCTTAGTTGCTCTGCTGCATGTGGGACCTTCCCGAACCAGGGATCGAACCTGTGTCCCCTGCATTGGCAGGTGGATTCTTAACCACGGTGCCACCAGGCAAGCCCCCGTGTAAATTATTACAGAGCGTTCAGTAGACCTCCCTTGGTATATGGTCGGTCTTTTTGATACGTGTGTTTAATATGTATTTGCATACGTACGGTAACCCTAATCTTAATGTATCCATTCCTCCCACCTTTCCTTTTAGATAACCATAGTTTGTTTTCTAAGTCTGTGAGAGTCTTTCTCTGTGGAAATATGTTCATACGTGTCAGTTGTTAGGTAACAGCTAGGAGTGATATCACAGGTTATTTGTCGGCTGCTTTCCGACTTACCTCATGTTCTGTGATTATCTCTAGGCTCATCTATGGTGCTGCAAAGAGCAGTGTTTCATCCTTTTCCATGGCGAATATTGCATTGTGTACATGGACCACTTCTTCTTTGTGCATTCATCTGTGGATGGACATTTTGGTTACTTCCAAGTCTTGGCAATGCTAAATATTGATGCAGTGCAGGATTGCCAGCCTGTGTCTTTTGGATTCTGGTCTTCTCAGGGATTAGGCCCAGCAGTGGGCCTACTAGATCATATGGTAGTTCAAATTTTTCCCTTTCAACGCACCTCCATTCTGTTCTCACTACTGGCTGTTACCAGTGTACATCCCACCAGCAACTAGAGGGTACACAGTTCTCTAAAACCCCTTCAGAATTTATTGTTTGTAGACTTTTTACTGATGGCATTTTGAGTGTTGGGTGGTGATACCTTTTTGTAGGTTGGATTTGCATGCGTCTAATAATTCCCGATATTGAGCTTTCATCTACGTTTTTTTTTTTAAGTAAAACAGAGAAACTCACCTCTTCAAATTGTTTCCTTGAAAAATTTGCCATGTTCTGAATTCCTGTGGCCATTACCTGCACCAGGACATTTTTTGAGGGCAGGTGTCCTTTACAGCCCTGTAGTAATTGTGAATATCACATGACCATTAGTTCTGCATTTAAAGCTGCTGTTGCAGGAAACGGCCACAAGGGGGCAGCATTTCTATATTCCCAACTCTGGTTACTAGGGCAACACAGCCTTCCTGGAAGTCCTGTTTGTAGGTTGTAAAGTAGAGTGGAATGTGCCAGGGCAAACCCCCAGAAACTATGTCTACTTATTTGTTGTTGATATTCTCAGTTTAATTTTCATTTTTCTCAGAGCAAATTTGATTGCAATGTTGTGTTTGTTCTAGGTGTACAGAATGTCTTTCATTGATTCATATATCTTTTCATGTTTGGATCCTGTTCCGTAGAGATTATTACAGAATGTTGTGTAGACCTCTCTTGGTATTCGGTATGTCTGATGATTATATATTTTATAAGTATTAGCATATGTCTGTTAAACCCAATATCCTCCGTTATACATTCCTCACACCTTTCCGTTTGGTTAAGCACAAGCTTGTTTTCTGAACACGTGAGTGTCCTTCTCTGTGGAAATAGGTTCATTCCTATCAATTTTTACATAAGACCTATACGTGATATCATAGGATATGTGTCTCTCGCTTTCTGACTTACTTCAAGTTGTGTGATTGTGTGTAGCCTCGTCTATGGTGCTGCAAACGGCATTGTTTCATTCTTTTCTGTGTCTAATATTGCATTGTGTACATGGACCACTTTTTCGTCCATTCATCTGATGATGGACATTTTTGTTGCTTCCATGTCTTGGCTATTGTAAATACTGCTGCAATACACGATGTTCCATCCTGTGTCTTTTTGATGCTGGCTTTCACAGGTGACAGGCCCAATAGTGGGCCTTCCGGATCATATGGGGACTCAATTTTTACCTTTCAACGCACTGCCATTCTGTTCCTATTATTGGCGGTTACCAGTTTACATCCCACTTAGACCGAGAGGTTACGCTATTCTCCACAACTTCTTCAACATCTATTGTTTGTTGACGTTTTGCTGATGGTCATTCTGACTGGTGTGAGGTGATACGTTTGTGTAGATTGGATTTGCATGCGTCTAATAATTCCTGATGTTTTGCGTGTATCAATGTCCTTTTCATTTTTTTTTAAGATTCAGCTAAACTGACAACTTCAAATTTCCTTCTTGAAAAATTTGCCGCGTTTGGATTTTTTTGGCCATTCCCTACCCCAGGACAGTTTTTGAGGGCATGAGTCATTTACAGCCCTGCAGTCCTTGTGAATATTAGTGACCATTAGCAGTGGATTTAAAGCTGCTGTTTGAGGAAACGGCCTTAAGGTGGCAGCATTTCTACGTTGGCAACTCTGCTTGCTAGGGAAACAGAACCTTGCTGCAAGTTGTGCTTTTAGGTTGCAGATTAGAGTGGAATGTGTCAGGACAAACCCCCATAAGTTTTAGCCTCCTTAATTCTTGTTTGTGTCTTTAAGTTTTCATTTTTATCAGAGCAAATTGGATTTTAAAATGTCTTTTGTTCTAGCTGCACAGAATCTTGTTCATGTACACATATACATATATCTATTGATCTTTGTGTCCTTTTCCATGTAGGTTATTGTAGAGTGTTGAATAGACCACTCTTGGTATTCCATAGGTCTTTGGGGATGATATATTTTATATGTATTAGTATATGTTTGTTAACCCCAATATCCTAATTTGTCCATTCCTCACACCTTTTCTTTGGCTTAACCATAAGTTTGTCTTCTCCATCTGAGATTGTCTTTCCCTATGGAGATATGTTCATTTTTATGAATTTTCAGATAACATAAGTGATATCGTAGAACATTTGTCTTTCGCAATCTGACTTACTTCACGTTGTGTGATTATCTCTAGGCTCATCCGTGGTGCTGCATATGCCATTCTTTTATTTTTTTTTCGTGGCTAATATTCCATTCTGTACATATACCACTTCTTCTTTGTCCATTCATCTGTTTATGGAGCTTTTTTTTGCTTCCATGTCTTGGCTCTTTCAATATTGCTGCAGTGCACATTTGCCTGCCTCTGTCTTTCCGATTCTGGTGGTCTTAGGTTATAGGCCCAGAAGGTGCCCTGCCGCATCATACGGTAGCTCAATTTTTACCTTTTAAAGCAGCTGCATTCAGTTTTCATTAGTGCTGTTAGCACTTTACACACCATCAGCAGCTAGAAGGTACACAGTTCCCTAAAACCTCTTCAGCATTTATAGTTTGTAGACTTTTTGCTGATGGTCATTTGACTGGTGTGAGCTGAAACCTTTGTGGACGTTGGATTTGCATGCAGCTAATAATTCCTTATACTGAGCTTTAGGCATGTCTTTTTTTTTTCTTTTCCTTTTTTTTTTAAAGAGTGAGTACAACTTCCCTCTCATATTGACTTCTTGAAAACTTTGTCATGTGTTGAAATTTCTTGCCTATTCCCTACCCCAGGACATTTTTTGAGGGCAGGTATCATTTACAGCCCCGCAGTCCTCGTGACTATTAAGCGACCATTGGCACTGTGTTTAAAGCTGCTGTTGTGGGAAACAGCCACAAGGCGGCAGCATTATTACGTTCTCAACTCTTGTTACTAGGGCAACAGAGTCTTCCTGGACGTCGTGTTCCTCGGTTGTAAATTAGAGTGGAATGTGCTGGGACAAGCCCCCAGAAGTTTATGTCTCCTTACTTATGTTCGTTTTTTAAATTTAATTTATATTTCTTATCGGAGGAAATTTGATTAGAGTGTTGTGATTGTCTGGCTGTACAGAATCTGGTCAATGATTCATACATATGTCTGTTCATCTTCGGATCCTGTTACCACGTATGTTATTACAGAATGTTGAGTAGACCTCCCTTGGTATTTGGTAGGTGTTTTGTCATGATATATTTTATATGTATTGGTGATTATATAATTCATATAGTTTATATGTTATATGTTTATATACATTTAACATATGTTAGTATATGTATGCTAATTTCCTAATAATCCTAATTTATCCATCCTCCCACCTTTCATTTTGGTTAACCATTAGTTTGTTTTATCAGTCTGTGAGTGTGTTTTTCTGTGGAAATATGTTCATTGGGAGCAATCTTAGGATAACACGTATAAATGATATCATAGGATATTTGTCATTCCCTTTTGACTTACGTAACGTACTATGATTATTTCTAGGCTCATGTGTAGTCCTGCAAACGGCATTGTTCATTTTTTTCCCGAGGCTACTATTCCATTCGGTACGTATACCACTTCTTCTTTGTCCATTTATCTGTTGATGGACATTTTGTTTGCTTGCATGGCTTGGCTATTGTAAATATTGCTGCAGGGCATGTTTGCCTGTCTGTGCCTTTCCCATTCTGGTCTTCTTAGGGTATAGGCCCATTAGGGGATCGGCCGCATGATATGGTAGCTCAAGTTTTACCTTTTAAACGCAGCTCCGTTCTGTTCTCATGATTAGCTGTTACCAGTTTACATCCAACCAACAGCATAGTGGGTATGCATTTCTCCCCCAACCCGTCAGCATGCATTGTTTGTAGACTTTTTACGGATGGCATTTTGAATATTGGGTGGTGAAATCTTTTTGTAGTTTGGATTTGCATCCAACCAATAATTCCTGATATTGAGCTTTTATCCATGTTCTTCTTTTTTTAAAACAACCGAGTGAGTAACACTTACCTCTTCAAATTGTTTTCTTGAAAAATTTTCCGTGTTGTGAACTTTCTTGGCCATTACCTACCCCAGGACATGTTTTGAGGACACGTGTCATTTACGGCCCTACAATTACTGTGAATCTCAAGTGACCCTTAGCCCTGTGTTTAAAGCTGCTGTTGTGGGAAACGGCCACAAGGCGGCAGCATTTCTCCATTCCCAAGTCTGGTTACTAGGGCAGCAGAGCCTTCCTGAAAGTTGTGTTCCTAGGTTGTAAATTAGAATGGGATGTGCCAGGGAAAACCCCAATAACTTTATGTCTCATTAATTGTTGTTCGTGGTTTTAATTTTTTAAATTGGGGTAATGAGCAGAATAGTGTTTGTTCTGGGTGTGCACAATCAGGTTCAATTGAACATTATATATATCTACTCATGTACAGATCCTCTTCCCATGTAAATTACTATTATTTTTTTAAATAAATTTATTTTATTTATTTATTTATTTTTGGCTGAGTTGGATCTTCGTTGCTGCATGTGGGCTTTCTCCAGTTGCGGTGAGCGGGGGCTACTCTCCGTTGCGGTGCACCGGCTTCTCACTGCAGTGGCTTCTCTTGTTGCGGAGCACGGGCTCTAGGCGTGTGGGCTTCAGTAGTTGTGGCGCATGGGCTCAGTAGTTATGGCTCATGGGCTCCAGAGCGTAGGCTCATTAGTTGTGGTGCACGGGCTTAGTTGCTCTGCTGCATGTGGGACCTTCCCGAACCAGGGATCGAACCTGTGTCCCCTGCATTGGCAGGTGGATTCTTAACCACGGTGCCACCAGGCAAGCCCCCGTGTAAATTATTACAGAGCGTTCAGTAGACCTCCCTTGGTATATGGTCGGTCTTTTTGATACGTGTGTTTAATATGTATTTGCATACGTACGGTAACCCTAATCTTAATGTATCCATTCCTCCCACCTTTCCTTTTAGATAACCATAGTTTGTTTTCTAAGTCTGTGAGAGTCTTTCTCTGTGGAAATATGTTCATACGTGTCAGTTGTTAGGTAACAGCTAGGAGTGATATCACAGGTTATTTGTCGGCTGCTTTCCGACTTACCTCATGTTCTGTGATTATCTCTAGGCTCATCTATGGTGCTGCAAAGAGCAGTGTTTCATCCTTTTCCATGGCGAATATTGCATTGTGTACATGGACCACTTCTTCTTTGTGCATTCATCTGTGGATGGACATTTTGGTTACTTCCAAGTCTTGGCAATGCTAAATATTGATGCAGTGCAGGATTGCCAGCCTGTGTCTTTTGGATTCTGGTCTTCTCAGGGATTAGGCCCAGCAGTGGGCCTACTAGATCATATGGTAGTTCAAATTTTTCCCTTTCAACGCACCTCCATTCTGTTCTCACTACTGGCTGTTACCAGTGTACATCCCACCAGCAACTAGAGGGTACACAGTTCTCTAAAACCCCTTCAGAATTTATTGTTTGTAGACTTTTTACTGATGGCATTTTGAGTGTTGGGTGGTGATACCTTTTTGTAGGTTGGATTTGCATGCGTCTAATAATTCCCGATATTGAGCTTTCATCTACGTTTTTTTTTTTTAAGTAAAACAGAGAAACTCACCTCTTCAAATTGTTTCCTTGAAAAATTTCCCATGTTCTGAATTCCTGTGGCCATTACCTGCACCAGGACATTTTTTGAGGGCAGGTGTCCTTTACAGCCCTGTAGTAATTGTGAATATCACATGACCATTAGTTCTGCATTTAAAGCTGCTGTTGCAGGAAACGGCCACAAGGGGGCAGCATTTCTATATTCCCAACTCTGGTTACTAGGGCAACACAGCCTTCCTGGAAGTCCTGTTTGTAGGTTGTAAAGTAGAGTGGAATGTGCCAGGACAAACCCCCAGAAACTATGTCTACTTATTTGTTGTTGATATTCTCAGTTTAATTTTCATTTTTCTCAGAGCAAATTTGATTGCAATGTTGTGTTTGTTCTAGGTGTACAGAATGTCTTTCATTGATTCATATATCTTTTCATGTTTGGATCCTGTTCCGTAGAGATTATTACAGAATGTTGTGTAGACCTCTCTTGGTATTCGGTATGTCTGATGATTATATATTTTATAAGTATTAGCATATGTCTGTTAAACCCAATATCCTCCGTTATACATTCCTCACACCTTTCCGTTTGGTTAAGCACAAGCTTGTTTTCTGAACACGTGAGTGTCCTTCTCTGTGGAAATAGGTTCATTCCTATCAATTTTTACATAAGACCTATACGTGATATCATAGGATATGTGTCTCTCGCTTTCTGACTTACTTCAAGTTGTGTGATTGTGTGTAGCCTCGTCTATGGTGCTGCAAACGGCATTGTTTCATTCTTTTCTGTGTCTAATATTGCATTGTGTACATGGACCACTTTTTCGTCCATTCATCTGATGATGGACATTTTTGTTGCTTCCATGTCTTGGCTATTGTAAATACTGCTGCAATACACGATGTTCCATCCTGTGTCTTTTTGATGCTGGCTTTCACAGGTGACAGGCCCAATAGTGGGCCTTCCGGATCATATGGGGACTCAATTTTTACCTTTCAACGCACTGCCATTCTGTTCCTATTATTGGCGGTTACCAGTTTACATCCCACTTAGACCGAGAGGTTACGCTATTCTCCACAACTTCTTCAGCATCTATTGTTTGTTGACGTTTTGCTGATGGTCATTCTGACTGGTGTGAGGTGATACGTTTGTGTAGATTGGATTTGCATGCGTCTAATAATTCCTGATGTTTTGCGTGTATCAATGTCCTTTTCATTTTTTTTTAAGATTCAGCTAAACTGACAACTTCAAATTTCCTTCTTGAAAAATTTGCCGCGTTTGGATTTTTTTGGCCATTCCCTACCCCAGGACAGTTTTTGAGGGCATGAGTCATTTACAGCCCTGCAGTCCTTGTGAATATTAGTGACCATTAGCAGTGGATTTAAAGCTGCTGTTTGAGGAAACGGCCTTAAGGTGGCAGCATTTCTACGTTGGCAACTCTGCTTGCTAGGGAAACAGAACCTTGCTGCAAGTTGTGCTTTTAGGTTGCAGATTAGAGTGGAATGTGTCAGGACAAACCCCCATAAGTTTTAGCCTCCTTAATTCTTGTTTGTGTCTTTAAGTTTTCATTTTTATCAGAGCAAATTGGATTTTAAAATGTCTTTTGTTCTAGCTGCACAGAATCTTGTTCATGTACACATATACATATATCTATTGATCTTTGTGTCCTTTTCCATGTAGGTTATTGTAGAGTGTTGAATAGACCACTCTTGGTATTCCATAGGTCTTTGGGGATGATATATTTTATATGTATTAGTATATGTTTGTTAACCCCAATATCCTAATTTGTCCATTCCTCACACCTTTTCTTTGGCTTAACCATAAGTTTGTCTTCTCCATCTGAGATTGTCTTTCCCTATGGAGATATGTTCATTTTTATGAATTTTCAGATAACATAAGTGATATCGTAGAACATTTGTCTTTCGCAATCTGACTTACTTCACGTTGTGTGATTATCTCTAGGCTCATCCGTGGTGCTGCATATGCCATTCTTTTATTTTTTTTCGTGGCTAATATTCCATTCTGTACATATACCACTTCTTCTTTGTCCATTCATCTGTTTATGGAGCTTTTTTTTGCTTCCATGTCTTGGCTCTTTCAATATTGCTGCAGTGCACATTTGCCTGCCTCTGTCTTTCCGATTCTGGTGGTCTTAGGTTATAGGCCCAGAAGGTGCCCTGCCGCATCATACGGTAGCTCAATTTTTACCTTTTAAAGCAGCTGCATTCAGTTTTCATTAGTGCTGTTAGCACTTTACACCCCATCAGCAGCTAGAAGGTACACAGTTCCCTAAAACCTCTTCAGCATTTATAGTTTGTAGACTTTTTGCTGATGGTCATTTGACTGGTGTGAGCTGAAACCTTTGTGGACATTGGATTTGCATGCAGCTAATAATTCCTTATACTGAGCTTTAGGCGTGTCTTTTTTTTCCTTTTCCTTTTTTTTTTAAAGAGTGAGTACAACTTCCCTCTCATATTGACTTCTTGAAAACTTTGTCATGTGTTGAAATTTCTTGCCTATTCCCTACCCCAGGACATTTTTTGAGGGCAGGTATCATTTACAGCCCCGCAGTCCTCGTGACTATTAAGCGACCATTAGCACTGTGTTTAAAGCTGCTGTTGTGGGAAACAGCCACAAGGCGGCAGCATTATTACGTTCTCAACTCTTGTTACTAGGGCAACAGAGTCTTCCTGGACGTCGTGTTCCTCGGTTGTAAATTAGAGTGGAATGTGCTGGGACAAGCCCCCAGAAGTTTATGTCTCCTTACTTATGTTCGTTTTTTAAATTTAATTTATATTTCTTATTGGAGGAAATTTGATTAGAGTGTTGTGATTGTCTGGCTGTACAGAATCTGGTCAATGATTCATACATATGTCTGTTCATCTTCGGATCCTGTTACCATGTATGTTATTACAGAATGTTGAGTAGACCTCCCTTGGTATTTGGTAGGTGTTTTGTCATGATATATTTTATATGTATTGGTGATTATATAATTCATATAGTTTATATGTTATATGTTTATATACATTTAACATACGTTAGTATATGTATGCTAATTTCCTAATAATCCTAATTTATCCATCCTCCCACCTTTCATTTTGGTTAACCATTAGTTTGTTTTATCAGTCTGTGAGTGTGTTTTTCTGTGGAAATATGTTCATTGGGAGCAATCTTAGGATAACACGTATAAATGATATCATAGGATATTTGTCATTCCCTTTTGACTTACGTAACGTACTATGATTATTTCTAGGCTCATGTGTAGTCCTGCAAACGGCATTGTTCATTTTTTTCCCGAGGCTACTATTCCATTCGGTACGTATACCACTTCTTCTTTGTCCATTTATCTGTTGATGGACATTTTGTTTGCTTGCATGGCTTGGCTATTGTAAATATTGCTGCAGGGCATGTTTGCCTGTCTGTGCCTTTCCCATTCTGGTCTTCTTAGGGTATAGGCCCATTAGGGGATCGGCCGCATGATATGGTAGCTCAAGTTTTACCTTTTAAACGCAGCTCCGTTCTGTTCTCATGATTAGCTGTTACCAGTTTACATCCAACCAACAGCATAGTGGGTATGCATTTCTCCCCCAACCCGTCAGCATGCATTGTTTGTAGACTTTTTACGGATGGCATTTTGAATATTGGGTGGTGAAATCTTTTTGTAGTTTGGATTTGCATCCAACCAATAATTCCTGATATTGAGCTTTTATCCATGTTCTTCTTTTTTTAAAACAACCGAGTGAGTAACACTTACCTCTTCAAATTGTTTTCTTGAAAAATTTTCCGTGTTGTGAACTTTCTTGGCCATTACCTACCCCAGGACATGTTTTGAGGACACGTGTCATTTACGGCCCTACAATTACTGTGAATCTCAAGTGACCCTTAGCCCTGTGTTTAAAGCTGCTGTTGTGGGAAACGGCCACAAGGCGGCAGCATTTCTCCATTCCCAAGTCTGGTTACTAGGGCAGCAGAGCCTTCCTGAAAGTTGTGTTCCTAGGTTGTAAATTAGAATGGGATGTGCCAGGGAAAACCCCAATAACTTTATGTCTCATTAATTGTTGTTCGTGGTTTTAATTTTTTAAATTGGGGTAATGAGCAGAATAGTGTTTGTTCTGGGTGTGCACAATCAGGTTCAATTGAACATTATATATATCTACTCATGTACAGATCCTCTTCCCATGTAAATTACTATTATTTTTTTAAATAAATTTATTTTATTTATTTATTTATTTTTGGCTGAGTTGGATCTTCGTTGCTGCATGTGGGCTTTCTCCAGTTGCGGTGAGCGGGGGCTACTCTCCGTTGCGGTGCACCGGCTTCTCACTGCAGTGGCTTCTCTTGTTGCGGAGCACGGGCTCTAGGCGTGTGGGCTTCAGTAGTTGTGGCGCATGGGCTCAGTAGTTATGGCTCATGGGCTCCAGAGCGTAGGCTCATTAGTTGTGGTGCACGGGCTTAGTTGCTCTGCTGCATGTGGGACCTTCCCGAACCAGGGATCGAACCTGTGTCCCCTGCATTGGCAGGTGGATTCTTAACCACGGTGCCACCAGGCAAGCCCCCGTGTAAATTATTACAGAGCGTTCAGTAGACCTCCCTTGGTATATGGTCGGTCTTTTTGATACGTGTGTTTAATATGTATTTGCATACGTACGGTAACCCTAATCTTAATGTATCCATTCCTCCCACCTTTCCTTTTAGATAACCATAGTTTGTTTTCTAAGTCTGTGAGAGTCTTTCTCTGTGGAAATATGTTCATACGTGTCAGTTGTTAGGTAACAGCTAGGAGTGATATCACAGGTTATTTGTCGGCTGCTTTCCGACTTACCTCATGTTCTGTGATTATCTCTAGGCTCATCTATGGTGCTGCAAAGAGCAGTGTTTCATCCTTTTCCATGGCGAATATTGCATTGTGTACATGGACCACTTCTTCTTTGTGCATTCATCTGTGGATGGACATTTTGGTTACTTCCAAGTCTTGGCAATGCTAAATATTGATGCAGTGCAGGATTGCCAGCCTGTGTCTTTTGGATTCTGGTCTTCTCAGGGATTAGGCCCAGCAGTGGGCCTACTAGATCATATGGTAGTTCAAATTTTTCCCTTTCAACGCACCTCCATTCTGTTCTCACTACTGGCTGTTACCAGTGTACATCCCACCAGCAACTAGAGGGTACACAGTTCTCTAAAACCCCTTCAGAATTTATTGTTTGTAGACTTTTTACTGATGGCATTTTGAGTGTTGGGTGGTGATACCTTTTTGTAGGTTGGATTTGCATGCGTCTAATAATTCCCGATATTGAGCTTTCATCTACGTTTTTTTTTTTAAGTAAAACAGAGAAACTCACCTCTTCAAATTGTTTCCTTGAAAAATTTGCCATGTTCTGAATTCCTGTGGCCATTACCTGCACCAGGACATTTTTTGAGGGCAGGTGTCCTTTACAGCCCTGTAGTAATTGTGAATATCACATGACCATTAGTTCTGCATTTAAAGCTGCTGTTGCAGGAAACGGCCACAAGGGGGCAGCATTTCTATATTCCCAACTCTGGTTACTAGGGCAACACAGCCTTCCTGGAAGTCCTGTTTGTAGGTTGTAAAGTAGAGTGGAATGTGCCAGGGCAAACCCCCAGAAACTATGTCTACTTATTTGTTGTTGATATTCTCAGTTTAATTTTCATTTTTCTCAGAGCAAATTTGATTGCAATGTGGTGTTTGTTCTAGGTGTACAGAATGTCTTTCATTGATTCATATATCTTTTCATGTTTGGATCCTGTTCCGTAGAGATTATTACAGAATGTTGTGTAGACCTCTCTTGGTATTCGGTATGTCTGATGATTATATATTTTATAAGTATTAGCATATGTCTGTTAAACCCAATATCCTCCGTTATACATTCCTCACACCTTTCCGTTTGGTTAAGCACAAGCTTGTTTTCTGAACACGTGAGTGTCCTTCTCTGTGGAAATAGGTTCATTCCTATCAATTTTTACATAAGACCTATACGTGATATCATAGGATATGTGTCTCTCGCTTTCTGACTTACTTCAAGTTGTGTGATTGTGTGTAGCCTCGTCTATGGTGCTGCAAACGGCATTGTTTCATTCTTTTCTGTGTCTAATATTGCATTGTGTACATGGACCACTTTTTCGTCCATTCATCTGATGATGGACATTTTTGTTGCTTCCATGTCTTGGCTATTGTAAATACTGCTGCAATACACGATGTTCCATCCTGTGTCTTTTTGATGCTGGCTTTCACAGGTGACAGGCCCAATAGTGGGCCTTCCGGATCATATGGGGACTCAATTTTTACCTTTCAACGCACTGCCATTCTGTTCCTATTATTGGCGGTTACCAGTTTACATCCCACTTAGACCGAGAGGTTACGCTATTCTCCACAACTTCTTCAGCATCTATTGTTTGTTGACGTTTTGCTGATGGTCATTCTGACTGGTGTGAGGTGATACGTTTGTGTAGATTGGATTTGCATGCGTCTAATAATTCCTGATGTTTTGCGTGTATCAATGTCCTTTTCATTTTTTTTTAAGATTCAGCTAAACTGACAACTTCAAATTTCCTTCTTGAAAAATTTGCCGCGTTTGGATTTTTTTGGCCATTCCCTACCCCAGGACAGTTTTTGAGGGCATGAGTCATTTACAGCCCTGCAGTCCTTGTGAATATTAGTGACCATTAGCAGTGGATTTAAAGCTGCTGTTTGAGGAAACGGCCTTAAGGTGGCAGCATTTCTACGTTGGCAACTCTGCTTGCTAGGGAAACAGAACCTTGCTGCAAGTTGTGCTTTTAGGTTGCAGATTAGAGTGGAATGTGTCAGGACAAACCCCCATAAGTTTTAGCCTCCTTAATTCTTGTTTGTGTCTTTAAGTTTTCATTTTTATCAGAGCAAATTGGATTTTAAAATGTCTTTTGTTCTAGCTGCACAGAATCTTGTTCATGTACACATATACATATATCTATTGATCTTTGTGTCCTTTTCCATGTAGGTTATTGTAGAGTGTTGAATAGACCACTCTTGGTATTCCATAGGTCTTTGGGGATGATATATTTTATATGTATTAGTATATGTTTGTTAACCCCAATATCCTAATTTGTCCATTCCTCACACCTTTTCTTTGGCTTAACCATAAGTTTGTCTTCTCCATCTGAGATTGTCTTTCCCTATGGAGATATGTTCATTTTTATGAATTTTCAGATAACATAAGTGATATCGTAGAACATTTGTCTTTCGCAATCTGACTTACTTCACGTTGTGTGATTATCTCTAGGCTCATCCGTGGTGCTGCATATGCCATTCTTTTATTTTTTTTCGTGGCTAATATTCCATTCTGTACATATACCACTTCTTCTTTGTCCATTCATCTGTTTATGGAGCTTTTTTTTGCTTCCATGTCTTGGCTCTTTCAATATTGCTGCAGTGCACATTTGCCTGCCTCTGTCTTTCCGATTCTGGTGGTCTTAGGTTATAGGCCCAGAAGGTGCCCTGCCGCATCATACGGTAGCTCAATTTTTACCTTTTAAAGCAGCTGCATTCAGTTTTCATTAGTGCTGTTAGCACTTTACACCCCATCAGCAGCTAGAAGGTACACAGTTCCCTAAAACCTCTTCAGCATTTATAGTTTGTAGACTTTTTGCTGATGGTCATTTGACTGGTGTGAGCTGAAACCTTTGTGGACGTTGGATTTGCATGCAGCTAATAATTCCTTATACTGAGCTTTAGGCATGTCTTTTTTTTCCTTTTCCTTTTTTTTTTTAAAGAGTGAGTACAACTTCCCTCTCATATTGACTTCTTGAAAACTTTGTCATGTGTTGAAATTTCTTGCCTATTCCCTACCCCAGGACATTTTTTGAGGGCAGGTATCATTTACAGCCCCGCAGTCCTCGTGACTATTAAGCGACCATTAGCACTGTGTTTAAAGCTGCTGTTGTGGGAAACAGCCACAAGGCGGCAGCATTATTACGTTCTCAACTCTTGTTACTAGGGCAACAGAGTCTTCCTGGACGTCGTGTTCCTCGGTTGTAAATTAGAGTGGAATGTGCTGGGACAAGCCCCCAGAAGTTTATGTCTCCTTACTTATGTTCGTTTTTTAAATTTAATTTATATTTCTTATCGGAGGAAATTTGATTAGAGTGTTGTGATTGTCTGGCTGTACAGAATCTGGTCAATGATTCATACATATGTCTGTTCATCTTCGGATCCTGTTATCATGTATGTTATTACAGAATGTTGAGTAGACCTCCCTTGGTATTTGGTAGGTGTTTTGTCATGATATATTTTATATGTATTGGTGATTATATAATTCATATAGTTTATATGTTATATGTTTATATACATTTAACATATGTTAGTATATGTATGCTAATTTCCTAATAATCCTAATTTATCCATCCTCCCACCTTTCATTTTGGTTAACCATTAGTTTGTTTTATCAGTCTGTGAGTGTGTTTTTCTGTGGAAATATGTTCATTGGGAGCAATCTTAGGATAACACGTATAAATGATATCATAGGATATTTGTCATTCCCTTTTGACTTACGTAACGTACTATGATTATTTCTAGGCTCATGTGTAGTCCTGCAAACGGCATTGTTCATTTTTTTCCCGAGGCTACTATTCCATTCGGTACGTATACCACTTCTTCTTTGTCCATTTATCTGTTGATGGACATTTTGTTTGCTTGCATGGCTTGGCTATTGTAAATATTGCTGCAGGGCATGTTTGCCTGTCTGTGCCTTTCCCATTCTGGTCTTCTTAGGGTATAGGCCCATTAGGGGATCGGCCGCATGATATGGTAGCTCAATTTTTACCTTTTAAACGCAGCTCCGTTCTGTTCTCATGATTAGCTGTTACCAGTTTACATCCAACCAACAGCATAGTGGGTATGCATTTCTCCCCCAACCCGTCAGCATGCATTGTTTGTAGACTTTTTACGGATGGCATTTTGAATATTGGGTGGTGAAATCTTTTTGTAGTTTGGATTTGCATCCAACCAATAATTCCTGATATTGAGCTTTTATCCATGTTCTTCTTTTTTTAAAACAACCGAGTGAGTAACACTTACCTCTTCAAATTGTTTTCTTGAAAAATTTTCCGTGTTGTGAACTTTCTTGGCCATTACCTACCCCAGGACATGTTTTGAGGACACGTGTCATTTACGGCCCTACAATTACTGTGAATCTCAAGTGACCCTTAGCCCTGTGTTTAAAGCTGCTGTTGTGGGAAACGGCCACAAGGCGGCAGCATTTCTCCATTCCCAAGTCTGGTTACTAGGGCAGCAGAGCCTTCCTGAAAGTTGTGTTCCTAGGTTGTAAATTAGAATGGGATGTGCCAGGGAAAACCCCAATAACTTTATGTCTCATTAATTGTTGTTCGTGGTTTTAATTTTTTAAATTGGGGTAATGAGCAGAATAGTGTTTGTTCTGGGTGTGCACAATCAGGTTCAATTGAACATTATATATATCTACTCATGTACAGATCCTCTTCCCATGTAAATTACTATTATTTTTTTAAATAAATTTATTTTATTTATTTATTTATTTTTGGCTGAGTTGGATCTTCGTTGCTACATGTGGGCTTTCTCCAGTTGCGGTGAGCGGGGGCTACTCTCCGTTGCGGTGCACCGGCTTCTCACTGCAGTGGCTTCTCTTGTTGCGGAGCACGGGCTCTAGGCGTGTGGGCTTCAGTAGTTGTGGCGCATGGGCTCAGTAGTTATGGCTCATGGGCTCCAGAGCGTAGGCTCATTAGTTGTGGTGCACGGGCTTAGTTGCTCTGCTGCATGTGGGACCTTCCCGAACCAGGGATCGAACCTGTGTCCCCTGCATTGGCAGGTGGATTCTTAACCACGGTGCCACCAGGCAAGCCCCCGTGTAAATTATTACAGAGCGTTCAGTAGACCTCCCTTGGTATATGGTCGGTCTTTTTGATACGTGTGTTTAATATGTATTTGCATACGTACGGTAACCCTAATCTTAATGTATCCATTCCTCCCACCTTTCCTTTTAGATAACCATAGTTTGTTTTCTAAGTCTGTGAGAGTCTTTCTCTGTGGAAATATGTTCATACGTGTCAGTTGTTAGGTAACAGCTAGGAGTGATATCACAGGTTATTTGTCGGCTGCTTTCCGACTTACCTCATGTTCTGTGATTATCTCTAGGCTCATCTATGGTGCTGCAAAGAGCAGTGTTTCATCCTTTTCCATGGCGAATATTGCATTGTGTACATGGACCACTTCTTCTTTGTGCATTCATCTGTGGATGGACATTTTGGTTACTTCCAAGTCTTGGCAATGCTAAATATTGATGCAGTGCAGGATTGCCAGCCTGTGTCTTTTGGATTCTGGTCTTCTCAGGGATTAGGCCCAGCAGTGGGCCTACTAGACCATATGGTAGTTCAAATTTTTCCCTTTCAACGCACCTCCATTCTGTTCTCACTACTGGCTGTTACCAGTGTACATCCCACCAGCAACTAGAGGGTACACAGTTCTCTAAAACCCCTTCAGAATTTATTGTTTGTAGACTTTTTACTGATGGCATTTTGAGTGTTGGGTGGTGATACCTTTTTGTAGGTTGGATTTGCATGCGTCTAATAATTCCCGATATTGAGCTTTCATCTACGTTTTTTTTTTTTAAGTAAAACAGAGAAACTCACCTCTTCAAATTGTTTCCTTGAAAAATTTGCCATGTTCTCAATTCCTGTGGCCATTACCTGCACCAGGACATTTTTTGAGGGCCGGTGTCCTTTACAGCCCTGTAGTAATTGTGAATATCACATGACCATTAGTTCTGCATTTAAAGCTGCTGTTGCAGGAAACGGCCACAAGGGGGCAGCATTTCTATATTCCCAACTCTGGTTACTAGGGCAACACAGCCTTCCTGGAAGTCCTGTTTGTAGGTTGTAAAGTAGAGTGGAATGTGCCAGGACAAACCCCCAGAAACTATGTCTACTTATTTGTTGTTGATATTCTCAGTTTAATTTTCATTTTTCTCAGAGCAAATTGGATTGCAATGTTGTGTTTGTTCTAGGTGTACAGAATGTCTTTCATTGATTCATATATCTTTTCATGTTTGGATCCTGTTCCGTAGAGATTATTACAGAATGTTGTGTAGACCTCTCTTGGTATTCGGTATGTCTGATGATTATATATTTTATAAGTATTAGCATATGTCTGTTAAACCCAATATCCTCCGTTATACATTCCTCACACCTTTCCGTTTGGTTAAGCACAAGCTTGTTTTCTGAACACGTGAGTGTCCTTCTCTGTGGAAATAGGTTCATTCCTATCAATTTTTACATAAGACCTATACGTGATATCATAGGATATGTGTCTCTCGCTTTCTGACTTACTTCAAGTTGTGTGATTGTGTGTAGCCTCGTCTATGGTGCTGCAAACGGCATTGTTTCATTCTTTTCTGTGTCTAATATTGCATTGTGTACATGGACCACTTTTTCGTCCATTCATCTGATGATGGACATTTTTGTTGCTTCCATGTCTTGGCTATTGTAAATACTGCTGCAATACACGATGTTCCATCCTGTGTCTTTTTGATGCTGGCTTTCACAGGTGACAGGCCCAATAGTGGGCCTTCCGGATCATATGGGGACTCAATTTTTACCTTTCAACGCACTGCCATTCTGTTCCTATTATTGGCGGTTACCAGTTTACATCCCACTTAGACCGAGAGGTTACGCTATTCTCCACAACTTCTTCAACATCTATTGTTTGTTGACGTTTTGCTGATGGTCATTCTGACTGGTGTGAGGTGATACGTTTGTGTAGATTGGATTTGCATGCGTCTAATAATTCCTGATGTTTTGCGTGTATCAATGTCCTTTTCATTTTTTTTTAAGATTCAGCTAAACTTACAACTTCAAATTTCCTTCTTGAAAAATTTGCCGCGTTTGGATTTTTTTGGCCATTCCCTACCCCAGGACAGTTTTTGAGGGCATGAGTCATTTACAGCCCTGCAGTCCTTGTGAATATTAGTGACCATTAGCAGTGGATTTAAAGCTGCTGTTTGAGGAAACGGCCTTAAGGTGGCAGCATTTCTACGTTGCCAACTCTGCTTGCTAGGGAAACAGAACCTTGCTGCAAGTTGTGCTTTTAGGTTGCAGATTAGAGTGGAATGTGTCAGGACAAACCCCCATAAGTTTTAGCCTCCTTAATTCTTGTTTGTGTCTTTAAGTTTTCATTTTTATCAGAGCAAATTGGATTTTAAAATGTCTTTTGTTCTAGCTGCACAGAATCTTGTTCATGTACACATATACATATATCTATTGATCTTTGTGTCCTTTTCCATGTAGGTTATTGTAGAGTGTTGAATAGACCACTCTTGGTATTCCATAGGTCTTTGGGGATGATATATTTTATATGTATTAGTATATGTTTGTTAACCCCAATATCCTAATTTGTCCATTCCTCACACCTTTTCTTTGGCTTAACCATAAGTTTGTCTTCTCCATCTGAGATTGTCTTTCCCTATGGAGATATGTTCATTTTTATGAATTTTCAGATAACATAAGTGATATCGTAGAACATTTGTCTTTCGCAATCTGACTTACTTCACGTTGTGTGATTATCTCTAGGCTCATCCGTGGTGCTGCATATGCCATTCTTTTATTTTTTTTCGTGGCTAATATTCCATTCTGTACATATACCACTTCTTCTTTGTCCATTCATCTGTTTATGGAGCTTTTTTTTGCTTCCATGTCTTGGCTCTTTCAATATTGCTGCAGTGCACATTTGCCTGCCTCTGTCTTTCCGATTCTGGTGGTCTTAGGTTATAGGCCCAGAAGGTGCCCTGCCGCATCATACGGTAGCTCAATTTTTACCTTTTAAAGCAGCTGCATTCAGTTTTCATTAGTGCTGTTAGCACTTTACACCCCATCAGCAGCTAGAAGGTACACAGTTCCCTAAAACCTCTTCAGCATTTATAGTTTGTAGACTTTTTGCTGATGGTCATTTGACTGGTGTGAGCTGAAACCTTTGTGGACGTTGGATTTGCATGCAGCTAATAATTCCTTATACTGAGCTTTAGGCATGTCTTTTTTTTTCTTTTCCTTTTTTTTTTTAAAGAGTGAGTACAACTTCCCTCTCATATTGACTTCTTGAAAACTTTGTCATGTGTTGAAATTTCTTGCCTATTCCCTACCCCAGGACATTTTTTGAGGGCAGGTATCATTTACAGCCCCGCAGTCCTCGTGACTATTAAGCGACCATTAGCACTGTGTTTAAAGCTGCTGTTGTGGGAAACAGCCACAAGGCGGCAGCATTATTACGTTCTCAACTCTTGTTACTAGGGCAACAGAGTCTTCCTGGACGTCGTGTTCCTCGGTTGTAAATTAGAGTGGAATGTGCTGGGACAAGCCCCCAGAAGTTTATGTCTCCTTACTTATGTTCGTTTTTTAAATTTAATTTATATTTCTTATCGGAGGAAATTTGATTAGAGTGTTGTGATTGTCTGGCTGTACAGAATCTGGTCAATGATTCATACATATGTCTGTTCATCTTCGGATCCTGTTACCATGTATGTTATTACAGAATGTTGAGTAGACCTCCCTTGGTATTTGGTAGGTGTTTTGTCATGATATATTTTATATGTATTGGTGATTATATAATTCATATAGTTTATATGTTATATGTTTATATACATTTAACATACGTTAGTATATGTATGCTACCCCCATAATCCTAATTTATCCATCCTCCCACCTTTCATTTTGGTTAACCATTAGTTTGTTTTATCAGTCTGTGAGTGTGTTTTCCTGTGGAAATATGTTCATTGGGAGCAATCTTAGGATAACACGTATAAATGATATCATAGGATATTTGTCATTCCCTTTTGACTTACGTAACGTACTATGATTATTTCTAGGCTCATGTGTAGTCCTGCAAACGGCATTTTTCATTTTTTTCCCGAGGCTACTATTCCATTCGGTACGTATACCACTTCTTCTTTGTCCATTTATCTGTTGATGGACATTTTGTTTGCTTGCATGGCTTGGCTATTGTAAATATTGCTGCAGGGCATGTTTGCCTGTCTGTGCCTTTCCCATTCTGGTCTTCTTAGGGTATAGGCCCATTAGGGGATCGGCCGCATGATATGGTAGCTCAATTTTTACCTTTTAAACGCAGCTCCGTTCTGTTCTCATGATTAGCTGTTACCAGTTTACATCCAACCAACAGCATAGTGGGTATGCATTTCTCCCCCAACCCGTCAGCATGCATTGTTTGTAGACTTTTTACGGATGGCATTTTGAATATTGGGTGGTGAAATCTTTTTGTAGTTTGGATTTGCATCCAACCAATAATTCCTGATATTGAGCTTTTATCCATGTTCTTCTTTTTTTTTAAAACAACCGAGTGAGTAACACTTACCTCTTCAAATTGTTTTCTTGAAAAATTTTCCGTGTTGTGAACTTTCTTGGCCATTACCTACCCCAGGACATGTTTTGAGGACACGTGTCATTTACGGCCCTACAATTACTGTGAATCTCAAGTGACCCTTAGCCCTGTGTTTAAAGCTGCTGTTGTGGGAAACGGCCACAAGGCGGCAGCATTTCTCCATTCCCAAGTCTGGTTACTAGGGCAGCAGAGCCTTCCTGAAAGTTGTGTTCCTAGGTTGTAAATTAGAATGGGATGTGCCAGGGAAAACCCCAATAACTTTATGTCTCATTAATTGTTGTTCGTGGTTTTAATTTTTTAAATTGGGGTAATGAGCAGAATAGTGTTTGTTCTGGGTGTGCACAATCAGGTTCAATTGAACATTATATATATCTACTCATGTACAGATCCTCTTCCCATGTAAATTACTATTATTTTTTTAAATAAATTTATTTTATTTATTTATTTATTTTTGGCTGAGTTGGATCTTCGTTGCTGCATGTGGGCTTTCTCCAGTTGCGGTGAGCGGGGGCTACTCTCCGTTGCGGTGCACCGGCTTCTCACTGCAGTGGCTTCTCTTGTTGCGGAGCACGGGCTCTAGGCGTGTGGGCTTCAGTAGTTGTGGCGCATGGGCTCAGTAGTTATGGCTCATGGGCTCCAGAGCGTAGGCTCATTAGTTGTGGTGCACGGGCTTAGTTGCTCTGCTGCATGTGGGACCTTCCCGAACCAGGGATCGAACCTGTGTCCCCTGCATTGGCAGGTGGATTCTTAACCACGGTGCCACCAGGCAAGCCCCCGTGTAAATTATTACAGAGCGTTCAGTAGACCTCCCTTGGTATATGGTCGGTCTTTTTGATACGTGTGTTTAATATGTATTTGTATACGTACGGTAACCCTAATCTTAATGTATCCATTCCTCCCACCTTTCCTTTTAGATAACCATAGTTTGTTTTCTAAGTCTGTGAGAGTCTTTCTCTGTGGAAATATGTTCATACGTGTCAGTTGTTAGGTAACAGCTAGGAGTGATATCACAGGTTATTTGTCGGCTGCTTTCCGACTTACCTCATGTTCTGTGATTATCTCTAGGCTCATCTATGGTGCTGCAAAGAGCAGTGTTTCATCCTTTTCCATGGCGAATATTGCATTGTGTACATGGACCACTTCTTCTTTGTGCATTCATCTGTGGATGGACATTTTGGTTACTTCCAAGTCTTGGCAATGCTAAATATTGATGCAGTGCAGGATTGCCAGCCTGTGTCTTTTGGATTCTGGTCTTCTCAGGGATTAGGCCCAGCAGTGGGCCTACTAGATCATATGGTAGTTCAAATTTTTCCCTTTCAACGCACCTCCATTCTGTTCTCACTACTGGCTGTTACCAGTGTACATCCCACCAGCAACTAGAGGGTACACAGTTCTCTAAAACCCCTTCAGAATTTATTGTTTGTAGACTTTTTACTGATGGCATTTTGAGTGTTGGGTGGTGATACCTTTTTGTAGGTTGGATTTGCATGCGTCTAATAATTCCCGATATTGAGCTTTCATCTACGTTTTTTTTTTTTTAAGTAAAACAGAGAAACTCACCTCTTCAAATTGTTTCCTTGAAAAATTTGCCATGTTCTGAATTCCTGTGGCCATTACCTGCACCAGGACATTTTTTGAGGGCAGGTGTCCTTTACAGCCCTGTAGTAATTGTGAATATCACATGACCATTAGTTCTGCATTTAAAGCTGCTGTTGCAGGAAACGGCCACAAGGGGGCAGCATTTCTATATTCCCAACTCTGGTTACTAGGGCAACACAGCCTTCCTGGAAGTCCTGTTTGTAGGTTGTAAAGTAGAGTGGAATGTGCCAGGACAAACCCCCAGAAACTATGTCTACTTATTTGTTGTTGATATTCTCAGTTTAATTTTCATTTTTCTCAGAGCAAATTGGATTGCAATGTTGTGTTTGTTCTAGGTGTACAGAATGTCTTTCATTGATTCATATATCTTTTCATGTTTGGATCCTGTTCCGTAGAGATTATTACAGAATGTTGTGTAGACCTCTCTTGGTATTCGGTATGTCTGATGATTATATATTTTATAAGTATTAGCATATGTCTGTTAAACCCAATATCCTCCGTTATACATTCCTCACACCTTTCCGTTTGGTTAAGCACAAGCTTGTTTTCTGAACACGTGAGTGTCCTTCTCTGTGGAAATCCTTCTCTGTGGAAATAGGTTCATTCCTATCAATTTTTACATAAGACCTATACGTGATATCATAGGATATGTGTCTCTCGCTTTCTGACTTACTTCAAGTTGTGTGATTGTCTGTAGCCTCGTCTATGGTGCTGCAAACGGCATTGTTTCATTCTTTTCTGTGTCTAATATTGCATTGTGTACATGGACCACTTTTTCGTCCATTCATCTGATGATGGACATTTTTGTGCTTCCATGTCTTGGCTATTGTAATACTGCTGCAATACACGATGTTCCATCCTGTGTCTTTTTGATGCTGGCTTTCACAGGTGACAGGCCCAATAGTGGGCCTTCCGATCATATGGGGACTCAATTTTTACCTTTCAACGCACTGCCATTCTGTTCCTATTATTGGCGGTTACCAGTTTACATCCCACTTAGACGAGAGGTTACGCTATTCTCCACAACTTCTTCAACATCTATTGTTTGTTGACGTTTTGCTGATGGTCATTCTGACTGGTGTGAGGTGATACGTTTGTGTAGATTGGATTTGCATGCGTCTAATAATTCCTGATGTTTTGCGTGTATCAATGTCCTTTTCATTTTTTTTAAGATTCAGCTAAACTTACAACTTCAATTTCCTTCTTGAAAAATTTGCCGCGTTTGGATTTTTTTGGCCATTCCCTACCCCAGGACAGTTTTTGAGGCATGAGTCATTTACAGCCCCTGCAGTCCTTGTGAATATTAGTGACCATTAGCAGTGGATTTAAAGCTGCTGTTTGAGGAAACGGCCTTAAGGTGGCAGCATTTCTACGTTGCCAACTCTGCTTGCTAGGGAAACAGAACCTTGCTGCAAGTTGTGCTTTTAGGTTGCAGATTAGAGTGGAATGTGTCAGGACAAACCCCATAAGTTTTAGCCTCCTTAATTCTGTTTGTGTCTTTAAGTTTTCATTTTTATCAGAGCAAATTGATTTTAAAATGTCTTTTGTTCTAGCTGCACAGAATCTTGTTCATGTACACATATACATATATCTATTGATCTTTGTGTCCTTTTCCATGTAGGTTATTGTAGAGTGTTGAATAGACCACTCTTGGTATTCCATAGGTCTTTGGGGATGATATATTTTATATGTATTAGTATATGTTTGTTAACCCCCAATATCCTAATTTGTCCATTCCTCACACCTTTTCTTTGGCTTAACCATAGTTTGTCTTCTCCATCTGAGATTGTCTTTCCCTATGGAAATATGTTCCATTTTTATGAATTTTCAGATAACATAAGTGATATCGTAGAACATTTGTCTTTCGCAATCTGACTTACTTCACGTTGTGTGATTATCCCTAGGCTCATCCGTGGTGCTGCATATGCCATTCTTTTATTTTTTTCGTGGCTAATATTCCATTCTGTACATATACCACTTCTTCTTTGTCCATTCATCTGTTTATGGAGCTTTTTTTTGCTTCCATGTCTTGGCTCTTTCAATATTGCTGCAGTGCACATTTGCCTGCCTCTGTCTTTCCGATTCTGGTGGTCTTAGGTTATAGGCCCAGAAGGTGCCCTGCCGCATCATACGGTAGCTCAATTTTTACCTTTTAAAGCAGCTGCATTCAGTTTTCATTAGTGCTGTTAGCACTTTACACCCATCAGCAGCTAGAAGGTACAACAGTTCCCTAAAACCTCTTCAGCATTTATAGTTTGTAGACATTTTGCTGATGGTCATTTGACTGGTGTGAGCTGAAACCTTTGTGGACGTTGGATTTGCATGCAGCTAATAATTCCTTATACTGAGCTTTAAGCGTGTCTTTTTTTTCCTTTTCCTTTTTTTTTTAAAGAGTGAGTACAACTTCCCTCTCATATTGACTTCTTGAAAACTTTGTCATGTGTTGAAATTTCTTGCCTATTCCCTACCCCAGGACATTTTTTGAGGGCAGGTATCATTTACAGCCCGCAGTCCTCGTGACTATTAAGCGACCATTAGCACTGTGTTTAAAGCTGCTGTTGTGGGAAACAGCCACAAGGCGGCAGCATTATTACGTTCTCAACTCTTGTTACTAGGGCAACAGAGTCTTCCTGGACGTCGTGTTCCTCGGTTGTAAATTAGAGTGGAATGTGCTGGGACAAGCCCCCAGAAGTTTATGTCTCCTTACTTATGTTCGTTTTTTAAATTTAATTTATATTTCTTATCGGAGGAAATTTGATTAGAGTGTTGTGATTGTCTGGCTGTACAGAATCTGGTCAATGATTCATACATATGTCTGTTCATCTTCGGATCCTGTCTACCATGTATGTTATTACAGAATGTTGAGTAGACCTCCCTTGGTATTTGGTAGGTGTTTTGTCATGATATATTTTATATGTATTGGTGATTATATAATTCATATAGTTTATATGTTATATGTTTATATACATTTAACATACGTTAGTATATGTATGCTACCCCATAATCCTAATTTATCCATCCTCCCACCTTTCATTTTGGTTAACCATTAGTTTGTTTTATCAGTCTGTGAGTGTGTTTTTCTGTGGAAATATGTTCATTGGGAGCAATCTTAGGATAACACGTATAAATGATATCATAGGATATTTGTCATTCCCTTTTGACTTACGTAACGTACTATGATTATTTCTAGGCTCATGTGTAGTCCTGCAAACGGCATTTTTCATTTTTTTCCCGAGGCTACTATTCCATTCGGTACGTATACCACTTCTTCTTTGTCCATTTATCTGTTGATGGACATTTTGTTTGCTTGCATGGCTTGGCTATTGTAAATATTGCTGCAGGGCATGTTTGCCTGTCTGTGCCTTTCCCATTCTGGTCTTCTTAGGGTATAGGCCCATTAGGGGATCGGCCGCATGATATGGTAGCTCAATTTTTACCTTTTAAACGCAGCTCCGTTCTGTTCTCATGATTAGCTGTTACCAGTTTACATCCAACCAACAGCATAGTGGGTATGCATTTCTCCCCCAACCCGTCAGCATGCATTGTTTGTAGACTTTTTACGGATGGCATTTTGAATATTGGGTGGTGAAATCTTTTTGTAGTTTGGATTTGCATCCAACCAATAATTCCTGATATTGAGCTTTTATCCATGTTCTTCTTTTTTAAAACAACCGAGTGAGTAACACTTACCTCTTCAAATTGTTTTCTTGAAAAATTTCGTGTTGTGAACTTTCTTGGCCATTACCTACCCCAGGACATGTTTTGAGGACACGTGTCATTTACGGCCCTACAATTACTGTGAATCTCAAGTGACCCTTAGCCCTGTGTTTAAGCTGCTGTTGTGGGAAACGGCCACAAGGCGGCAGCATTTCTCCATTCCCAAGTCTGGTTACTAGGGCAGCAGAGCCTTCCTGAAAGTTGTGTTCCTAGGTTGTAAATTAGAATGGGATGTGCCAGGGAAACCCCAATAACTTTATGTCTCATTAATTGTTGTTCGTGGTTTTAATTTTTAAATTGGGGTAATGAGCAGAATAGTGTTTGTTCTGGGTGTGCACAATCAGGTTCAATTGAACATTATATATATCTACTCATGTACAGATCCTCTTCCCATGTAAATTACTATTATTTTTTTAAATAAATTTTATTTATTTATTTATTTATTTTTGGCTGAGTTGGATCTTCGTTGCTGCATGTGGGCTTTGTCCAGTTGCGGTGAGCGGGGGCTACTCTCCATTGCGGTGCACCGGCTTCTCACTGCAGTGGCTTCTCTTGTTGCGGAGCACGGGCTCTAGGCGTGTGGGCTTCAGTAGTTGTGGCGCATGGGCTCAGTAGTTATGGCTCATGGGCTCCAGAGCGTAGGCTCATTAGTTGTGGTGCACGGGCTTAGTTGCTCTGCTGCATGTGGGACCTTCCCGAACCAGGGATCGAACCTGTGTCCCCTGCATTGGCAGGTGGATTCTTAACCACGGTGCCACCAGGCAAGCCGCCATGTAAATTATTACAGAGCGTTCAGTAGACCTCCCTTGGTATATGGTCGGTCTTTTTGATACTTGTGTTTAATATGTATTTGTATACGTACGGTAACCCTAATCTTAATGTATCCATTCCTCCCACCTTTCCTTTTAGATAACCATAGTTTGTTTTCTAAGTCTGTGAGAGTCTTTCTCTGTGGAAATATGTTCATACGTGTCAGTTGTTAGGTAACAGCTAGGAGTGATATCACAGGTTATTTGTCGGCTGCTTTCCGACTTACCTCATGTTTCTGTGATTATCTCTAGGCTCATCTATGGTGCTGCAAAGAGCAGTGTTTCATCCTTTTCCATGGCGAATATTGCATTGTGTACATGGACCACTTCTTCTTTGTGCCATTCATCTGTGGATGGACATTTTGGTTACTTCCAAGTCTTGGCAATGCTAAATATTGATGCAGTGCAGGATTGCCAGCCTGTGTCTTTTGGATTCTGGTCTTCTCAGGGATTAGGCCCAGCAGTGGGCCTACTAGATCATATGGTAGTTCAAATATTTCCCTTTCAACGCACCTCCATTCTGTTCTCACTACTGGCTGTTACCAGTGTACATCCCACCAGCAACTAGAGGGTACACAGTTCTCTAAAACCCCTTCAGAATTTATTGTTTGTAGACTTTTTACTGATGGCATTTTGAGTGTTGGGTGGTGATACCTTTTTGTAGGTTGGATTTGCATGCGTCTAATAATTCCCGATATTGAGCATTCATCTACGTTTTTTTTTTTAAGTAAAACAGAGAAACTCACCTCTTCAAATGTTTCCTTGAAAAATTTGCCATGTTCTGAATTCCTGTGGCCATTACCTGCACCAGGACATTTTTTGAGGGCAGGTGTCCTTTACAGCCCTGTAGTAATTGTGAATATCACATGGACCATTAGTTCTGCATTTAAAGCTGCTGTTGCAGGAAACGGCCACAAGGGGGCAGCATTTCTATATTCCCAACTCTGGTTACTAGGGCAACACAGCCTTCCTGGAAGTCCTGTTTGTAGGTTGTAAAGTAGAGTGGAATGTGCCAGGACAAACCCCCAGAAACTATGTCTACTTATTTGTTGTTGATATTCTCAGTTTAATTTTCATTTTTCTCAGAGCAAATTTGATTGCAATGTTGTGTTTGTTCTAGGTGTACAGAATGTCTTTCATTGATTCATATATCTTTTCATGTTTGGATCCTGTTCCGTAGAGATTATTACAGAATGTTGTGTAGACCTCTCTTGGTATTCGGTATGTCTGATGATTATATATTTTATAAGTATTAGCATATGTCTGTTAAACCCAATATCCTCCGTTATACATTCCTCACACCTTTCCGTTTGGTTAAGCACAAGCTTGTTTTCTGAACACGTGAGTGTCCTTCTCTGTGGAAATAGGTTCATTCCTATCAATTTTTACATAAGACCTATACGTGATATCATAGGATATGTGTCTCTCGCTTTCTGACTTACTTCAAGTTGTGTGATTGTCTGTAGCCTCGTCTATGGTGCTGCAAACGGCATTGTTTCATTCTTTTCTGTGTCTAATATTGCATTGTGTACATGGACCACTTTTTCGTCCATTCATCTGATGATGGACATTTTTGTTGCTTCCATGTCTTGGCTATTGTAAATACTGCTGCAATACACGATGTTCCATCCTGTGTCTTTTTGATGCTGGCTTTCACAGGTGACAGGCCCAATAGTGGGCCTTCCGGATCATATGGGGACTCAATTTTTACCTTTCAACGCACTGCCATTCTGTTCCTATTATTGGCGGTTACCAGTTTACATCCCACTTAGACCGAGAGGTTACGCTATTCTCCACAACTTCTTCAACATCTATTGTTTGTTGACGTTTTGCTGATGGTCATTCTGACTGGTGTGAGGTGATACGTTTGTGTAGATTGGATTTGCATGCGTCTAATAATTCCTGATGTTTTGCGTGTATCAATGTCCTTTTCATTTTTTTTTAAGATTCAGCTAAACTTACAACTTCAAATTTCCTTCTTGAAAAATTTGCCGCGTTTGGATTTTTTTGGCCATTCCCTACCCCAGGACAGTTTTTGAGGGCATGAGTCATTTACAGCCCTGCAGTCCTTGTGAATATTAGTGACCATTAGCAGTGGATTTAAAGCTGCTGTTTGAGGAAACGGCCTTAAGGTGGCAGCATTTCTACGTTGCCAACTCTGCTTGCTAGGGAAACAGAACCTTGCTGCAAGTTGTGCTTTTAGGTTGCAGATTAGAGTGGAATGTGTCAGGACAAACCCCCATAAGTTTTAGCCTCCTTAATTCTTGTTTGTGTCTTTAAGTTTTCATTTTTATCAGAGCAAATTGGATTTTAAAATGTCTTTTGTTCTAGCTGCACAGAATCTTGTTCATGTACACATATACATATATCTATTGATCTTTGTGTCCTTTTCCATGTAGGTTATTGTAGAGTGTTGAATAGACCACTCTTGGTATTCCATAGGTCTTTGGGGATGATATATTTTATATGTATTAGTATATGTTTGTTAACCCCAATATCCTAATTTGTCCATTCCTCACACCTTTTCTTTGGCTTAACCATAAGTTTGTCTTCTCCATCTGAGATTGTCTTTCCCTATGGAAATATGTTCATTTTTATGAATTTTCAGATAACATAAGTGATATCGTAGAACATTTGTCTTTCGCAATCTGACTTACTTCACGTTGTGTGATTATCTCTAGGCTCATCCGTGGTGCTGCATATGCCATTCTTTTATTTTTTTTCGTGGCTAATATTCCATTCTGTACATATACCACTTCTTCTTTGTCCATTCATCTGTTTATGGAGCTTTTTTTTGCTTCCATGTCTTGGCTCTTTCAATATTGCTGCAGTGCACATTTGCCTGCCTCTGTCTTTCCGATTCTGGTGGTCTTAGGTTATAGACCCAGAAGGTGCCCTGCTGCATCATACGGTAGCTCAATTTTTACCTTTTAAAGCAGCTGCATTCAGTTTTCATTAGTGCTGTTAGCACTTTACACCCCATCAGCAGCTAGAAGGTACACAGTTCCCTAAAACCTCTTCAGCATTTATAGTTTGTAGACTTTTTGCTGATGGTCATTTGACTGGTGTGAGCTGAAACCTTTGTGGACGTTGGATTTGCATGCAGCTAATAATTCCTTATACTGAGCTTTAGGCGTGTCTTTTTTTTTCTTTTCCTTTTTTTTTTAAAGAGTGAGTACAACTTCCCTCTCATATTGACTTCTTGAAAACTTTGTCATGTGTTGAAATTTCTTGCCTATTCCCTACCCCAGGACATTTTTTGAGGGCAGGTATCATTTACAGCCCCGCAGTCCTCGTGACTATTAAGCGACCATTAGCACTGTGTTTAAAGCTGCTGTTGTGGGAAACAGCCACAAGGCGGCAGCATTATTACGTTCTCAACTCTTGTTACTAGGGCAACAGAGTCTTCCTGGACGTCGTGTTCCTCGGTTGTAAATTAGAGTGGAATGTGCTGGGACAAGCCCCCAGAAGTTTATGTCTCCTTACTTATGTTCGTTTTTTAAATTTAATTTATATTTCTTATCGGAGGAAATTTGATTAGAGTGTTGTGATTGTCTGGCTGTACAGAATCTGGTCAATGATTCATACATATGTCTGTTCATCTTCGGATCCTGTTACCATGTATGTTATTACAGAATGTTGAGTAGACCTCCCTTGGTATTTGGTAGGTGTTTTGTCATGATATATTTTATATGTATTGGTGATTATATAATTCATATAGTTTATATGTTATATGTTTATATACATTTAACATACGTTAGTATATGTATGCTACCCCCATAATCCTAATTTATCCATCCTCCCACCTTTCATTTTGGTTAACCATTAGTTTGTTTTATCAGTCTGTGAGTGTGTTTTTCTGTGGAAATATGTTCATTGGGAGCAATCTTAGGATAACACGTATAAATGATATCATAGGATATTTGTCATTCCCTTTTGACTTACGTAACGTACTATGATTATTTCTAGGCTCATGTGTAGTCCTGCAAACGGCATTTTTCATTTTTTTCCCGAGGCTACTATTCCATTCGGTACGTATACCACTTCTTCTTTGTCCATTTATCTGTTGATGGACATTTTGTTTGCTTGCATGGCTTGGCTATTGTAAATATTGCTGCAGGGCATGTTTGCCTGTCTGTGCCTTTCCCATTCTGGTCTTCTTAGGGTATAGGCCCATTAGGGGATCGGCCGCATGATATGGTAGCTCAATTTTTACCTTTTAAACGCAGCTCCGTTCTGTTCTCATGATTAGCTGTTACCAGTTTACATCCAACCAACAGCATAGTGGGTATGCATTTCTCCCCCAACCCGTCAGCATGCATTGTTTGTAGACTTTTTACGGATGGCATTTTGAATATTGGGTGGTGAAATCTTTTTGTAGTTTGGATTTGCATCCAACCAATAATTCCTGATATTGAGCTTTTATCCATGTTCTTCTTTTTTTAAAACAACCGAGTGAGTAACACTTACCTCTTCAAATTGTTTTCTTGAAAAATTTTCCGTGTTGTGAACTTTCTTGGCCATTACCTACCCCAGGACATGTTTTGAGGACACGTGTCATTTACGGCCCTACAATTACTGTGAATCTCAAGTGACCCTTAGCCCTGTGTTTAAAGCTGCTGTTGTGGGAAACGGCCACAAGGCGGCAGCATTTCTCCATTCCCAAGTCTGGTTACTAGGGCAGCAGAGCCTTCCTGAAAGTTGTGTTCCTAGGTTGTAAATTAGAATGGGATGTGCCAGGGAAAACCCCAATAACTTTATGTCTCATTAATTGTTGTTCGTGGTTTTAATTTTTTAAATTGGGGTAATGAGCAGAATAGTGTTTGTTCTGGGTGTGCACAATCAGGTTCAATTGAACATTATATATATCTACTCATGTACAGATCCTCTTCCCATGTAAATTACTATTATTTTTTTAAATAAATTTATTTTATTTATTTATTTATTTTTGGCTGAGTTGGATCTTCGTTGCTGCATGTGGGCTTTCTCCAGTTGCGGTGAGCGGGGGCTACTCTCCGTTGCGGTGCACCGGCTTCTCACTGCAGTGGCTTCTCTTGTTGCAGAGCACGGGCTCTAGGCGTGTGGGCTTCAGTAGTTGTGGCGCATGGGCTCAGTAGTTATGGCTCATGGGCTCCAGAGCGTAGGCTCATTAGTTGTGGTGCACGGGCTTAGTTGCTCTGCTGCATGTGGGACCTTCCCGAACCAGGGATCGAACCTGTGTCCCCTGCATTGGCAGGTGGATTCTTAACCACGGTGCCACCAGGCAAGCCCCCGTGTAAATTATTACAGAGCGTTCAGTAGACCTCCCTTGGTATATGGTCGGTCTTTTTGATACGTGTGTTTAACATGTATTTGTATACGTACGGTAACCCTAATCTTAATGTATCCATTCCTCCCACCTTTCCTTTTAGATAACCATAGTTTGTTTTCTAAGTCTGTGAGAGTCTTTCTCTGTGGAAATATGTTCATACGTGTCAGTTGTTAGGTAACAGCTAGGAGTGATATCACAGGTTATTTGTCGGCTGCTTTCCGACTTACCTCATGTTCTGTGATTATCTCTAGGCTCATCTATGGTGCTGCAAAGAGCAGTGTTTCATCCTTTTCCATGGCGAATATTGCATTGTGTACATGGACCACTTCTTCTTTGTGCATTCATCTGTGGATGGACATTTTGGTTACTTCCAAGTCTTGGCAATGCTAAATATTGATGCAGTGCAGGATTGCCAGCCTGTGTCTTTTGGATTCTGGTCTTCTCAGGGATTAGGCCCAGCAGTGGGCCTACTAGATCATATGGTAGTTCAAATTTTTCCCTTTCAACGCACCCCCATTCTGTTCTCACTACTGGCTGTTACCAGTTTACATCCCACCAGCAACTAGAGGGTACACAGTTCTCTAAAACCCCTTCAGAATTTATTGTTTGTAGACTTTTTACTGATGGCATTTTGAATGTTGGGTGGTGATACCTTCTTGTAGGTTGGATTTGCATGCGTCTAATAATTCCCGATATTGAGCTTTCATCTACATTTTTTTAAGTAAAACAGAGAAACTCACCTCTTCAAATTGTTTCCTTGAAAAATTTGCCATGTTCTGAATTCCTGTGGCCATTACCTGCACCAGGACATTTTTTGAGGGCAGGTGTCCTTTACAGCCCTGTAGTAATTGTGAATATCACATGACCATTAGTTCTGCATTTAAAGCTGCTGTTGCAGGAAACGGCCACAAGGGGGCAGCATTTCTATATTCCCAACTCTGGTTACTAGGGCAACACAGCCTTCCTGGAAGTCCTGTTTGTAGGTTGTAAAGTAGAGTGGAATGTGCCAGGGCAAACCCCCAGAAACTATGTCTACTTATTTGTTGTTGATATTCTCAGTTTAATTTTCATTTTTCTCAGAGCAAATTTGATTGCAATGTTGTGTTTGTTCTAGGTGTACAGAATGTCTTTCATTGATTCATATATCTTTTCATGTTTGGATCCTGTTCCGTAGAGATTATTACAGAATGTTGTGTAGACCTCTCTTGGTATTCGGTATGTCTGATGATTATATATTTTATAAGTATTAGCATATGTCTGTTAAACCCAATATCCTCCGTTATACATTCCTCACACCTTTCCATTTGGTTAAGCACAAGCTTGTTTTCTGAACACGTGAGTGTCCTTCTCTGTGGAAATAGGTTCATTCCTATCAATTTTTACATAAGACCTATACGTGATATCATAGGATATGTGTCTCTCGCTTTCTGACTTACTTCAAGTTGTGTGATTGTGTGTAGCCTCGTCTATGGTGCTGCAAACGGCATTGTTTCATTCTTTTCTGTGTCTAATATTGCATTGTGTACATGGACCACTTTTTCGTCCATTCATCTGATGATGGA
Source organism: Eubalaena glacialis (assembly GCF_028564815.1). NCBI lineage: Eukaryota > Metazoa > Chordata > Mammalia > Artiodactyla > Balaenidae > Eubalaena > Eubalaena glacialis. The sequence continues at coordinate 123,732,631 of NC_083722.1, forward strand.
CATTTTTGTTGCTTCCATGTCTTGGCTATTGTAAATACTGCTGCAATACACGATGTTCCATCCTGTGTCTTTTTGATGCTGGCTTTCACAGGTGACAGGCCCAATAGTGGGCCTTCCGGATCATATGGGGACTCAATTTTTACCTTTCAACGCACTGCCATTCTGTTCCTATTATTGGCGGTTACCAGTTTACATCCCACTTAGACCGAGAGGTTACGCTATTCTCCACAACTTCTTCAACATCTATTGTTTGTTGACGTTTTGCTGATGGTCATTCTGACTGGTGTGAGGTGATACGTTTGTGTAGATTGGATTTGCATGCGTCTAATAATTCCTGATGTTTTGCGTGTATCAATGTCCTTTTCATTTTTTTTTAAGATTCAGCTAAACTTACAACTTCAAATTTCCTTCTTGAAAAATTTGCCGCGTTTGGATTTTTTTGGCCATTCCCTACCCCAGGACAGTTTTTGAGGGCATGAGTCATTTACAGCCCTGCAGTCCTTGTGAATATTAGTGACCATTAGCAGTGGATTTAAAGCTGCTGTTTGAGGAAACGGCCTTAAGGTGGCAGCATTTCTACGTTGCCAACTCTGCTTGCTAGGGAAACAGAACCTTGCTGCAAGTTGTGCTTTTAGGTTGCAGATTAGAGTGGAATGTGTCAGGACAAACCCCCATAAGTTTTAGCCTCCTTAATTCTTGTTTGTGTCTTTAAGTTTTCATTTTTATCAGAGCAAATTGGATTTTAAAATGTCTTTTGTTCTAGCTGCACAGAATCTTGTTCATGTACACATATACATATATCTATTGATCTTTGTGTCCTTTTCCATGTAGGTTATTGTAGAGTGTTGAATAGACCACTCTTGGTATTCCATAGGTCTTTGGGGATGATATATTTTATATGTATTAGTATATGTTTGTTAACCCCAATATCCTAATTTGTCCATTCCTCACACCTTTTCTTTGGCTTAACCATAAGTTTGTCTTCTCCATCTGAGATTGTCTTTCCCTATGGAAATATGTTCATTTTTATGAATTTTCAGATAACATAAGTGATATCGTAGAACATTTGTCTTTCGCAATCTGACTTACTTCACGTTGTGTGATTATCCCTAGGCTCATCCGTGGTGCTGCATATGCCATTCTTTTATTTTTTTTCGTGGCTAATATTCCATTCTGTACATATACCACTTCTTCTTTGTCCATTCATCTGTTTATGGAGCTTTTTTTTGCTTCCATGTCTTGGCTCTTTCAATATTGCTGCAGTGCACATTTGCCTGCCTCTGTCTTTCCGATTCTGGTGGTCTTAGGTTATAGGCCCAGAAGGTGCCCTGCCGCATCATACGGTAGCTCAATTTTTACCTTTTAAAGCAGCTGCATTCAGTTTTCATTAGTGCTGTTAGCACTTTACACCCCATCAGCAGCTAGAAGGTACACAGTTCCCTAAAACCTCTTCAGCATTTATAGTTTGTAGATTTTTGCTGATGGTCATTTGACTGGTGTGAGCTGAAACCTTTGTGGACGTTGGATTTGCATGCAGCTAATAATTCCTTATACTGAGCTTTAGGCGTGTCTTTTTTTTTCTTTTCCTTTTTTTTTTTAAAGAGTGAGTACAACTTCCCTCTCATATTGACTTCTTGAAAACTTTGTCATGTGTTGAAATTTCTTGCCTATTCCCTACCCCAGGACATTTTTTGAGGGCAGGTATCATTTACAGCCCCGCAGTCCTCGTGACTATTAAGCGACCATTAGCACTGTGTTTAAAGCTGCTGTTGTGGGAAACAGCCACAAGGCGGCAGCATTATTACGTTCTCAACTCTTGTTACTAGGGCAACAGAGTCTTCCTGGACGTCGTGTTCCTCGGTTGTAAATTAGAGTGGAATGTGCTGGGACAAGCCCCCAGAAGTTTATGTCTCCTTACTTATGTTCGTTTTTTAAATTTAATTTATATTTCTTATTGGAGGAAATTTGATTAGAGTGTTGTGATTGTCTGGCTGTACAGAATCTGGTCAATGATTCATACATATGTCTGTTCATCTTCGGATCCTGTTACCATGTATGTTATTACAGAATGTTGAGTAGACCTCCCTTGGTATTTGTTAGGTGTTTTGTCATGATATATTTTATATGTATTGGTGATTATATAATTCATATAGTTTATATGTTATATGTTTATATACATTTAACATACGTTAGTATATGTATGCTACCCCCATAATCCTAATTTATCCATCCTCCCACCTTTCATTTTGGTTAACCATTAGTTTGTTTTATCAGTCTGTGAGTGTGTTTTTCTGTGGAAATATGTTCATTGGGAGCAATCTTAGGATAACACGTATAAATGATATCATAGGATATTTGTCATTCCCTTTTGACTTACGTAACGTACTATGATTATTTCTAGGCTCATGTGTAGTCCTGCAAACGGCATTTTTCATTTTTTTCCCGAGGCTACTATTCCATTCGGTACGTATACCACTTCTTCTTTGTCCATTTATCTGTTGATGGACATTTTGTTTGCTTGCATGGCTTGGCTATTGTAAATATTGCTGCAGGGCATGTTTGCCTGTCTGTGCCTTTCCCATTCTGGTCTTCTTAGGGTATAGGCCCATTAGGGGATCGGCCGCATGATATGGTAGCTCAATTTTTACCTTTTAAACGCAGCTCCGTTCTGTTCTCATGATTAGCTGTTACCAGTTTACATCCAACCAACAGCATAGTGGGTATGCATTTCTCCCCCAACCCGTCAGCATGCATTGTTTGTAGACTTTTTACGGATGGCATTTTGAATATTGGGTGGTGAAATCTTTTTGTAGTTTGGATTTGCATCCAACCAATAATTCCTGATATTGAGCTTTTATCCATGTTCTTCTTTTTTTTTAAAACAACCGAGTGAGTAACACTTACCTCTTCAAATTGTTTTCTTGAAAAATTTTCCGTGTTGTGAACTTTCTTGGCCATTACCTACCCCAGGACATGTTTTGAGGACACGTGTCATTTACGGCCCTACAATTACTGTGAATCTCAAGTGACCCTTAGCCCTGTGTTTAAAGCTGCTGTTGTGGGAAACGGCCACAAGGCGGCAGCATTTCTCCATTCCCAAGTCTGGTTACTAGGGCAGCAGAGCCTTCCTGAAAGTTGTGTTCCTAGGTTGTAAATTAGAATGGGATGTGCCAGGGAAAACCCCAATAACTTTATGTCTCATTAATTGTTGTTCGTGGTTTTAATTTTTTAAATTGGGGTAATGAGCAGAATAGTGTTTGTTCTGGGTGTGCACAATCAGGTTCAATTGAACATTATATATATCTACTCATGTACAGATCCTCTTCCCATGTAAATTACTATTATTTTTTTAAATAAATTTATTTTATTTATTTATTTATTTTTGGCTGAGTTGGATCTTCGTTGCTGCATGTGGGCTTTCTCCAGTTGCGGTGAGCGGGGGCTACTCTCCGTTGCGGTGCACCGGCTTCTCACTGCAGTGGCTTCTCTTGTTGCGGAGCACGGGCTCTAGGCGTGTGGGCTTCAGTAGTTGTGGCGCATGGGCTCAGTAGTTATGGCTCATGGGCTCCAGAGCGTAGGCTCATTAGTTGTGGTGCACGGGCTTAGTTGCTCTGCTGCATGTGGGACCTTCCCGAACCAGGGATCGAACCTGTGTCCCCTGCATTGGCAGGTGGATTCTTAACCACGGTGCCACCAGGCAAGCCCCCGTGTAAATTATTACAGAGCGTTCAGTAGACCTCCCTTGGTATATGGTCGGTCTTTTTGATACGTGTGTTTAATATGTATTTGTATACGTACGGTAACCCTAATCTTAATGTATCCATTCCTCCCACCTTTCCTTTTAGATAACCATAGTTTGTTTTCTAAGTCTGTGAGAGTCTTTCTCTGTGGAAATATGTTCATACGTGTCAGTTGTTAGGTAACAGCTAGGAGTGATATCACAGGTTATTTGTCGGCTGCTTTCCGACTTACCTCATGTTCTGTGATTATCTCTAGGCTCATCTATGGTGCTGCAAAGAGCAGTGTTTCATCCTTTTCCATGGCGAATATTGCATTGTGTACATGGACCACTTCTTCTTTGTGCATTCATCTGTGGATGGACATTTTGGTTACTTCCAAGTCTTGGCAATGCTAAATATTGATGCAGTGCAGGATTGCCAGCCTGTGTCTTTTGGATTCTGGTCTTCTCAGGGATTAGGCCCAGCAGTGGGCCTACTAGATCATATGGTAGTTCAAATTTTTCCCTTTCAACGCACCTCCATTCTGTTCTCACTACTGGCTGTTACCAGTGTACATCCCACCAGCAACTAGAGGGTACACAGTTCTCTAAAACCCCTTCAGAATTTATTGTTTGTAGACTTTTTACTGATGGCATTTTGAGTGTTGGGTGGTGATACCTTTTTGTAGGTTGGATTTGCATGCGTCTAATAATTCCCGATATTGAGCTTTCATCTACGTTTTTTTTTTTTAAGTAAAACAGAGAAACTCACCTCTTCAAATTGTTTCCTTGAAAAATTTGCCATGTTCTCAATTCCTGTGGCCATTACCTGCACCAGGACATTTTTTGAGGGCAGGTGTCCTTTACAGCCCTGTAGTAATTGTGAATATCACATGACCATTAGTTCTGCATTTAAAGCTGCTGTTGCAGGAAACGGCCACAAGGGGGCAGCATTTCTATATTCCCAACTCTGGTTACTAGGGCAACACAGCCTTCCTGGAAGTCCTGTTTGTAGGTTGTAAAGTAGAGTGGAATGTGCCAGGACAAACCCCCAGAAACTATGTCTACTTATTTGTTGTTGATATTCTCAGTTTAATTTTCATTTTTCTCAGAGCAAATTTGATTGCAATGTGGTGTTTGTTCTAGGTGTACAGAATGTCTTTCATTGATTCATATATCTTTTCATGTTTGGATCCTGTTCCGTAGAGATTATTACAGAATGTTGTGTAGACCTCTCTTGGTATTCGGTATGTCTGATGATTATATATTTTATAAGTATTAGCATATGTCTGTTAAACCCAATATCCTCCGTTATACATTCCTCACACCTTTCCGTTTGGTTAAGCACAAGCTTGTTTTCTGAACACGTGAGTGTCCTTCTCTGTGGAAATAGGTTCATTCCTATCAATTTTTACATAAGACCTATACGTGATATCATAGGATATGTGTCTCTCGCTTTCTGACTTACTTCAAGTTGTGTGATTGTCTGTAGCCTCGTCTATGGTGCTGCAAACGGTATTGTTTCATTCTTTTCTGTGTCTAATATTGCATTGTGTACATGGACCACTTTTTCGTCCATTCATCTGATGATGGACATTTTTGTTGCTTCCATGTCTTGGCTATTGTAAATACTGCTGCAATACACGATGTTCCATCCTGTGTCTTTTTGATGCTGGCTTTCACAGGTGACAGGCCCAATAGTGGGCCTTCCGGATCATATGGGGACTCAATTTTTACCTTTCAACGCACTGCCATTCTGTTCCTATTATTGGCGGTTACCAGTTTACATCCCACTTAGACCGAGAGGGTACGCTATTCTCCACAACTTCTTCAACATCTATTGTTTGTTGACGTTTTGCTGATGGTCATTCTGACTGGTGTGAGGTGATACGTTTGTGTAGAATGGATTTGCATGCGTCTAATAATTCCTGATGTTTTGCGTGTATCAATGTCCTTTTCATTTTTTTTTAAGATTCAGCTAAACTTACAACTTCAAATTTCCTTCTTGAAAAATTTGCCGCGTTTGGATTTTTTTGGCCATTCCCTACCCCAGGACAGTTTTTGAGGGCATGAGTCATTTACAGCCCTGCAGTCCTTGTGAATATTAGTGACCATTAGCAGTGGATTTAAAGCTGCTGTTTGAGGAAACGGCCTTAAGGTGGCAGCATTTCTACGTTGCCAACTCTGCTTGCTAGGGAAACAGAACCTTGCTGCAAGTTGTGCTTTTAGGTTGCAGATTAGAGTGGAATGTGTCAGGACAAACCCCCATAAGTTTTAGCCTCCTTAATTCTTGTTTGTGTCTTTAAGTTTTCATTTTTATCAGAGCAAATTGGATTTTAAAATGTCTTTTGTTCTAGCTGCACAGAATCTTGTTCATGTACACATATACATATATCTATTGATCTTTGTGTCCTTTTCCATGTAGGTTATTGTAGAGTGTTGAATAGACCACTCTTGGTATTCCATAGGTCTTTGGGGATGATATATTTTATATGTATTAGTATATGTTTGTTAACCCCAATATCCTAATTTGTCCATTCCTCACACCTTTTCTTTGGCTTAACCATAAGTTTGTCTTCTCCATCTGAGATTGTCTTTCCCTATGGAGATATGTTCATTTTTATGAATTTTCAGATAACATAAGTGATATCGTAGAACATTTGTCTTTCGCAATCTGACTTACTTCACGTTGTGTGATTATCTCTAGGCTCATCCGTGGTGCTGCATATGCCATTCTTTTATTTTTTTTCGTGGCTAATATTCCATTCTGTACATATACCACTTCTTCTTTGTCCATTCATCTGTTTATGGAGCTTTTTTTTGCTTCCATGTCTTGGCTCTTTCAATATTGCTGCAGTGCACATTTGCCTGCCTCTGTCTTTCCGATTCTGGTGGTCTTAGGTTATAGGCCCAGAAGGTGCCCTGCCGCATCATACGGTAGCTCAATTTTTACCTTTTAAAGCAGCTGCATTCAGTTTTCATTAGTGCTGTTAGCACTTTACACCCCATCAGCAGCTAGAAGGTACACAGTTCCCTAAAACCTCTTCAGCATTTATAGTTTGTAGACTTTTTGCTGATGGTCATTTGACTGGTGTGAGCTGAAACCTTTGTGGACGTTGGATTTGCATGCAGCTAATAATTCCTTATACTGAGCTTTAGGCATGTCTTTTTTTTCCTTTTCCTTTTTTTTTTTAAAGAGTGAGTACAACTTCCCTCTCATATTGACTTCTTGAAAACTTTGTCATGTGTTGAAATTTCTTGCCTATTCCCTACCCCAGGACATTTTTTGAGGGCAGGTATCATTTACAGCCCCGCAGTCCTCGTGACTATTAAGCGACCATTAGCACTGTGTTTAAAGCTGCTGTTGTGGGAAACAGCCACAAGGCGGCAGCATTATTACGTTCTCAACTCTTGTTACTAGGGCAACAGAGTCTTCCTGGACGTCGTGTTCCTCGGTTGTAAATTAGAGTGGAATGTGCTGGGACAAGCCCCCAGAAGTTTATGTCTCCTTACTTATGTTCGTTTTTTAAATTTAATTTATATTTCTTATCGGAGGAAATTTGATTAGAGTGTTGTGATTGTCTGGCTGTACAGAATCTGGTCAATGATTCATACATATGTCTGTTCATCTTCGGATCCTGTTACCATGTATGTTATTACAGAATGTTGAGTAGACCTCCCTTGGTATTTGGTAGGTGTTTTGTCATGATATATTTTATATGTATTGGTGATTATATAATTCATATAGTTTATATGTTATATGTTTATATACATTTAACATATGTTAGTATATGTATGCTAATTTCCTAATAATCCTAATTTATCCATCCTCCCACCTTTCATTTTGGTTAACCATTAGTTTGTTTTATCAGTCTGTGAGTGTGTTTTTCTGTGGAAATATGTTCATTGGGAGCAATCTTAGGATAACACGTATAAATGATATCATAGGATATTTGTCATTCCCTTTTGACTTACGTAACGTACTATGATTATTTCTAGGCTCATGTGTAGTCCTGCAAACGGCATTGTTCATTTTTTTCCCGAGGCTACTATTCCATTCGGTACGTATACCACTTCTTCTTTGTCCATTTATCTGTTGATGGACATTTTGTTTGCTTGCATGGCTTGGCTATTGTAAATATTGCTGCAGGGCATGTTTGCCTGTCTGTGCCTTTCCCATTCTGGTCTTCTTAGGGTATAGGCCCATTAGGGGATCGGCCGCATGATATGGTAGCTCAATTTTTACCTTTTAAACGCAGCTCCGTTCTGTTCTCATGATTAGCTGTTACCAGTTTACATCCAACCAACAGCATAGTGGGTATGCATTTCTCCCCCAACCCGTCAGCATGCATTGTTTGTAGACTTTTTACGGATGGCATTTTGAATATTGGGTGGTGAAATCTTTTTGTAGTTTGGATTTGCATCCAACCAATAATTCCTGATATTGAGCTTTTATCCATGTTCTTCTTTTTTTAAAACAACCGAGTGAGTAACACTTACCTCTTCAAATTGTTTTCTTGAAAAATTTTCCGTGTTGTGAACTTTCTTGGCCATTACCTACCCCAGGACATGTTTTGAGGACACGTGTCATTTACGGCCCTACAATTACTGTGAATCTCAAGTGACCCTTAGCCCTGTGTTTAAAGCTGCTGTTGTGGGAAACGGCCACAAGGCGGCAGCATTTCTCCATTCCCAAGTCTGGTTACTAGGGCAGCAGAGCCTTCCTGAAAGTTGTGTTCCTAGGTTGTAAATTAGAATGGGATGTGCCAGGGAAAACCCCAATAACTTTATGTCTCATTAATTGTTGTTCGTGGTTTTAATTTTTTAAATTGGGGTAATGAGCAGAATAGTGTTTGTTCTGGGTGTGCACAATCAGGTTCAATTGAACATTATATATATCTACTCATGTACAGATCCTCTTCCCATGTAAATTACTATTATTTTTTTAAATAAATTTATTTTATTTATTTATTTATTTTTGGCTGAGTTGGATCTTCGTTGCTGCATGTGGGCTTTCTCCAGTTGCGGTGAGCGGGGGCTACTCTCCGTTGCGGTGCACCGGCTTCTCACTGCAGTGGCTTCTCTTGTTGCGGAGCACGGGCTCTAGGCGTGTGGGCTTCAGTAGTTGTGGCGCATGGGCTCAGTAGTTATGGCTCATGGGCTCCAGAGCGTAGGCTCATTAGTTGTGGTGCACGGGCTTAGTTGCTCTGCTGCATGTGGGACCTTCCCGAACCAGGGATCGAACCTGTGTCCCCTGCATTGGCAGGTGGATTCTTAACCACGGTGCCACCAGGCAAGCCCCCGTGTAAATTATTACAGAGCGTTCAGTAGACCTCCCTTGGTATATGGTCGGTCTTTTTGATACGTGTGTTTAATATGTATTTGCATACGTACGGTAACCCTAATCTTAATGTATCCATTCCTCCCACCTTTCCTTTTAGATAACCATAGTTTGTTTTCTAAGTCTGTGAGAGTCTTTCTCTGTGGAAATATGTTCATACGTGTCAGTTGTTAGGTAACAGCTAGGAGTGATATCACAGGTTATTTGTCGGCTGCTTTCCGACTTACCTCATGTTCTGTGATTATCTCTAGACTCATCTATGGTGCTGCAAAGAGCAGTGTTTCATCCTTTTCCATGGCGAATATTGCATTGTGTACATGGACCACTTCTTCTTTGTGCATTCATCTGTGGATGGACATTTTGGTTACTTCCAAGTCTTGGCAATGCTAAATATTGATGCAGTGCAGGATTGCCAGCCTGTGTCTTTTGGATTCTGGTCTTCTCAGGGATTAGGCCCAGCAGTGGGCCTACTAGATCATATGGTAGTTCAAATTTTTCCCTTTCAACGCACCTCCATTCTGTTCTCACTACTGGCTGTTACCAGTGTACATCCCACCAGCAACTAGAGGGTACACAGTTCTCTAAAACCCCTTCAGAATTTATTGTTTGTAGACTTTTTACTGATGGCATTTTGAGTGTTGGGTGGTGATACCTTTTTGTAGGTTGGATTTGCATGCGTCTAATAATTCCCGATATTGAGCTTTCATCTACTTTTTTTTTTTAAGTAAAACAGAGAAACTCACCTCTTCAAATTGTTTCCTTGAAAAATTTGCCATGTTCTGAATTCCTGTGGCCATTACCTGCACCAGGACATTTTTTGAGGGCAGGTGTCCTTTACAGCCCTGTAGTAATTGTGAATATCACATGACCATTAGTTCTGCATTTAAAGCTGCTGTTGCAGGAAACGGCCACAAGGGGGCAGCATTTCTATATTCCCAACTCTGGTTACTAGGGCAACACAGCCTTCCTGGAAGTCCTGTTTGTAGGTTGTAAAGTAGAGTGGAATGTGCCAGGACAAACCCCCAGAAACTATGTCTACTTATTTGTTGTTGATATTCTCAGTTTAATTTTCATTTTTCTCAGAGCAAATTTGATTGCAATGTTGTGTTTGTTCTAGGTGTACAGAATGTCTTTCATTGATTCATATATCTTTTCATGTTTGGATCCTGTTCCGTAGAGATTATTACAGAATGTTGTGTAGACCTCTCTTGGTATTCGGTATGTCTGATGATTATATATTTTATAAGTATTAGCATATGTCTGTTAAACCCAATATCCTCCGTTATACATTCCTCACACCTTTCCGTTTGGTTAAGCACAAGCTTGTTTTCTGAACACGTGAGTGTCCTTCTCTGTGGAAATAGGTTCATTCCTATCAATTTTTACATAAGACCTATACGTGATATCATAGGATATGTGTCTCTCGCTTTCTGACTTACTTCAAGTTGTGTGATTGTGTGTAGCCTCGTCTATGGTGCTGCAAACGGCATTGTTTCATTCTTTTCTGTGTCTAATATTGCATTGTGTACATGGACCACTTTTTCGTCCATTCATCTGATGATGGACATTTTTGTTGCTTCCATGTCTTGGCTATTGTAAATACTGCTGCAATACACGATGTTCCATCCTGTGTCTTTTTGATGCTGGCTTTCACAGGTGACAGGCCCAATAGTGGGCCTTCCGGATCATATGGGGACTCAATTTTTACCTTTCAACGCACTGCCATTCTGTTCCTATTATTGGCGGTTACCAGTTTACATCCCACTTAGACCGAGAGGTTACGCTATTCTCCACAACTTCTTCAACATCTATTGTTTGTTGACGTTTTGCTGATGGTCATTCTGACTGGTGTGAGGTGATACGTTTGTGTAGATTGGATTTGCATGCGTCTAATAATTCCTGATGTTTTGCGTGTATCAATGTCCTTTTCATTTTTTTTTAAGATTCAGCTAAACTTACAACTTCAAATTTCCTTCTTGAAAAATTTGCCGCGTTTGGATTTTTTTGGCCATTCCCTACCCCAGGACAGTTTTTGAGGGCATGAGTCATTTACAGCCCTGCAGTCCTTGTGAATATTAGTGACCATTAGCAGTGGATTTAAAGCTGCTGTTTGAGGAAACGGCCTTAAGGTGGCAGCATTTCTACGTTGGCAACTCTGCTTGCTAGGGAAACAGAACCTTGCTGCAAGTTGTGCTTTTAGGTTGCAGATTAGAGTGGAATGTGTCAGGACAAACCCCCATAAGTTTTAGCCTCCTTAATTCTTGTTTGTGTCTTTAAGTTTTCATTTTTATCAGAGCAAATTGGATTTTAAAATGTCTTTTGTTCTAGCTGCACAGAATCTTGTTCATGTACACATATACATATATCTATTGATCTTTGTGTCCTTTTCCATGTAGGTTATTGTAGAGTGTTGAATAGACCACTCTTGGTATTCCATAGGTCTTTGGGGATGATATATTTTATATGTATTAGTATATGTTTGTTAACCCCAATATCCTAATTTGTCCATTCCTCACACCTTTTCTTTGGCTTAACCATAAGTTTGTCTTCTCCATCTGAGATTGTCTTTCCCTATGGAGATATGTTCATTTTTATGAATTTTCAGATAACATAAGTGATATCGTAGAACATTTGTCTTTCGCAATCTGACTTACTTCACGTTGTGTGATTATCTCTAGGCTCATCCGTGGTGCTGCATATGCCATTCTTTTATTTTTTTTCGTGGCTAATATTCCATTCTGTACATATACCACTTCTTCTTTGTCCATTCATCTGTTTATGGAGCTTTTTTTTGCTTCCATGTCTTGGCTCTTTCAATATTGCTGCAGTGCACATTTGCCTGCCTCTGTCTTTCCGATTCTGGTGGTCTTAGGTTATAGGCCCAGAAGGTGCCCTGCCGCATCATACGGTAGCTCAATTTTTACCTTTTAAAGCAGCTGCATTCAGTTTTCATTAGTGCTGTTAGCACTTTACACCCCATCAGCAGCTAGAAGGTACACAGTTCCCTAAAACCTCTTCAGCATTTATAGTTTGTAGACTTTTTGCTGATGGTCATTTGACTGGTGTGAGCTGAAACCTTTGTGGACGTTGGATTTGCATGCAGCTAATAATTCCTTATACTGAGCTTTAGGCATGTCTTTTTTTTCCTTTTCCTTTTTTTTTTTAAAGAGTGAGTACAACTTCCCTCTCATATTGACTTCTTGAAAACTTTGTCATGTGTTGAAATTTCTTGCCTATTCCCTACCCCAGGACATTTTTTGAGGGCAGGTATCATTTACAGCCCCGCAGTCCTCGTGACTATTAAGCGACCATTAGCACTGTGTTTAAAGCTGCTGTTGTGGGAAACAGCCACAAGGCGGCAGCATTATTACGTTCTCAACTCTTGTTACTAGGGCAACAGAGTCTTCCTGGACGTCGTGTTCCTCGGTTGTAAATTAGAGTGGAATGTGCTGGGACAAGCCCCCAGAAGTTTATGTCTCCTTACTTATGTTCGTTTTTTAAATTTAATTTATATTTCTTATCGGAGGAAATTGGATTAGAGTGTTGTGATTGTCTGGCTGTACAGAATCTGGTCAATGATTCATACATATGTCTGTTCATCTTCGGATCCTGTTACCATGTATGTTATTACAGAATGTTGAGTAGACCTCCCTTGGTATTTGGTAGGTGTTTTGTCATGATATATTTTATATGTATTGGTGATTATATAATTCATATAGTTTATATGTTATATGTTTATATACATTTAACATATGTTAGTATATGTATGCTAATTTCCTAATAATCCTAATTTATCCATCCTCCCACCTTTCATTTTGGTTAACCATTAGTTTGTTTTATCAGTCTGTGAGTGTGTTTTTCTGTGGAAATATGTTCATTGGGAGCAATCTTAGGATAACACGTATAAATGATATCATAGGATATTTGTCATTCCCTTTTGACTTACGTAACGTACTATGATTATTTCTAGGCTCATGTGTAGTCCTGCAAACGGCATTGTTCATTTTTTTCCCGAGGCTACTATTCCATTCGGTACGTATACCACTTCTTCTTTGTCCATTTATCTGTTGATGGACATTTTGTTTGCTTGCATGGCTTGGCTATTGTAAATATTGCTGCAGGGCATGTTTGCCTGTCTGTGCCTTTCCCATTCTGGTCTTCTTAGGGTATAGGCCCATTAGGGGATCGGCCGCATGATATGGTAGCTCAATTTTTACCTTTTAAACGCAGCTCCGTTCTGTTCTCATGATTAGCTGTTACCAGTTTACATCCAACCAACAGCATAGTGGGTATGCATTTCTCCCCCAACCCGTCAGCATGCATTGTTTGTAGACTTTTTACGGATGGCATTTTGAATATTGGGTGGTGAAATCTTTTTGTAGTTTGGATTTGCATCCAACCAATAATTCCTGATATTGAGCTTTTATCCATGTTCTTCTTTTTTTAAAACAACCGAGTGAGTAACACTTACCTCTTCAAATTGTTTTCTTGAAAAATTTTCCGTGTTGTGAACTTTCTTGGCCATTACCTACCCCAGGACATGTTTTGAGGACACGTGTCATTTACGGCCCTACAATTACTGTGAATCTCAAGTGACCCTTAGCCCTGTGTTTAAAGCTGCTGTTGTGGGAAACGGCCACAAGGCGGCAGCATTTCTCCATTCCCAAGTCTGGTTACTAGGGCAGCAGAGCCTTCCTGAAAGTTGTGTTCCTAGGTTGTAAATTAGAATGGGATGTGCCAGGGAAAACCCCAATAACTTTATGTCTCATTAATTGTTGTTCGTGGTTTTAATTTTTTAAATTGGGGTAATGAGCAGAATAGTGTTTGTTCTGGGTGTGCACAATCAGGTTCAATTGAACATTATATATATCTACTCATGTACAGATCCTCTTCCCATGTAAATTACTATTATTTTTTTAAATAAATTTATTTTATTTATTTATTTATTTTTGGCTGAGTTGGATCTTCGTTGCTGCATGTGGGCTTTCTCCAGTTGCGGTGAGCGGGGGCTACTCTCCGTTGCGGTGCACCGGCTTCTCACTGCAGTGGCTTCTCTTGTTGCGGAGCACGGGCTCTAGGCGTGTGGGCTTCAGTAGTTGTGGCGCATGGGCTCAGTAGTTATGGCTCATGGGCTCCAGAGCGTAGGCTCATTAGTTGTGGTGCACGGGCTTAGTTGCTCTGCTGCATGTGGGACCTTCCCGAACCAGGGATCGAACCTGTGTCCCCTGCATTGGCAGGTGGATTCTTAACCACGGTGCCACCAGGCAAGCCCCCGTGTAAATTATTACAGAGCGTTCAGTAGACCTCCCTTGGTATATGGTCGGTCTTTTTGATACGTGTGTTTAATATGTATTTGCATACGTACGGTAACCCTAATCTTAATGTATCCATTCCTCCCACCTTTCCTTTTAGATAACCATAGTTTGTTTTCTAAGTCTGTGAGAGTCTTTCTCTGTGGAAATATGTTCATACGTGTCAGTTGTTAGGTAACAGCTAGGAGTGATATCACAGGTTATTTGTCGGCTGCTTTCCGACTTACCTCATGTTCTGTGATTATCTCTAGGCTCATCTATGGTGCTGCAAAGAGCAGTGTTTCATCCTTTTCCATGGCGAATATTGCATTGTGTACATGGACCACTTCTTCTTTGTGCATTCATCTGTGGATGGACATTTTGGTTACTTCCAAGTCTTGGCAATGCTAAATATTGATGCAGTGCAGGATTGCCAGCCTGTGTCTTTTGGATTCTGGTCTTCTCAGGGATTAGGCCCAGCAGTGGGCCTACTAGATCATATGGTAGTTCAAATTTTTCCCTTTCAACGCACCTCCATTCTGTTCTCACTACTGGCTGTTACCAGTGTACATCCCACCAGCAACTAGAGGGTACACAGTTCTCTAAAACCCCTTCAGAATTTATTGTTTGTAGACTTTTTACTGATGGCATTTTGAGTGTTGGGTGGTGATACCTTTTTGTAGGTTGGATTTGCATGCGTCTAATAATTCCCGATATTGAGCTTTCATCTACGTTTTTTTTTTTTAAGTAAAACAGAGAAACTCACCTCTTCAAATTGTTTCCTTGAAAAATTTGCCATGTTCTGAATTCCTGTGGCCATTACCTGCACCAGGACATTTTTTGAGGGCAGGTGTCCTTTACAGCCCTGTAGTAATTGTGAATATCACATGACCATTAGTTCTGCATTTAAAGCTGCTGTTGCAGGAAACGGCCACAAGGGGGCAGCATTTCTATATTCCCAACTCTGGTTACTAGGGCAACACAGCCTTCCTGGAAGTCCTGTTTGTAGGTTGTAAAGTAGAGTGGAATGTGCCAGGACAAACCCCCAGAAACTATGTCTACTTATTTGTTGTTGATATTCTCAGTTTAATTTTCATTTTTCTCAGAGCAAATTTGATTGCAATGTTGTGTTTGTTCTAGGTGTACAGAATGTCTTTCATTGATTCATATATCTTTTCATGTTTGGATCCTGTTCCGTAGAGATTATTACAGAATGTTGTGTAGACCTCTCTTGGTATTCGGTATGTCTGATGATTATATATTTTATAAGTATTAGCATATGTCTGTTAAACCCAATATCCTCCGTTATACATTCCTCACACCTTTCCGTTTGGTTAAGCACAAGCTTGTTTTCTGAACACGTGAGTGTCCTTCTCTGTGGAAATAGGTTCATTCCTATCAATTTTTACATAAGACCTATACGTGATATCATAGGATATGTGTCTCTCGCTTTCTGACTTACTTCAAGTTGTGTGATTGTGTGTAGCCTCGTCTATGGTGCTGCAAACGGCATTGTTTCATTCTTTTCTGTGTCTAATATTGCATTGTGTACATGGACCACTTTTTCGTCCATTCATCTGATGATGGACATTTTTGTTGCTTCCATGTCTTGGCTATTGTAAATACTGCTGCAATACACGATGTTCCATCCTGTGTCTTTTTGATGCTGGCTTTCACAGGTGACAGGCCCAATAGTGGGCCTTCCGGATCATATGGGGACTCAATTTTTACCTTTCAACGCACTGCCATTCTGTTCCTATTATTGGCGGTTACCAGTTTACATCCCACTTAGACCGAGAGGTTACGCTATTCTCCACAACTTCTTCAACATCTATTGTTTGTTGACGTTTTGCTGATGGTCATTCTGACTGGTGTGAGGTGATACGTTTGTGTAGATTGGATTTGCATGCGTCTAATAATTCCTGATGTTTTGCGTGTATCAATGTCCTTTTCATTTTTTTTTAAGATTCAGCTAAACTTACAACTTCAAATTTCCTTCTTGAAAAATTTGCCGCGTTTGGATTTTTTTGGCCATTCCCTACCCCAGGACAGTTTTTGAGGGCATGAGTCATTTACAGCCCTGCAGTCCTTGTGAATATTAGTGACCATTAGCAGTGGATTTAAAGCTGCTGTTTGAGGAAACGGCCTTAAGGTGGCAGCATTTCTACGTTGCCAACTCTGCTTGCTAGGGAAACAGAACCTTGCTGCAAGTTGTGCTTTTAGGTTGCAGATTAGAGTGGAATGTGTCAGGACAAACCCCCATAAGTTTTAGCCTCCTTAATTCTTGTTTGTGTCTTTAAGTTTTCATTTTTATCAGAGCAAATTGGATTTTAAAATGTCTTTTGTTCTAGCTGCACAGAATCTTGTTCATGTACACATATACATATATCTATTGATCTTTGTGTCCTTTTCCATGTAGGTTATTGTAGAGTGTTGAATAGACCACTCTTGGTATTCCATAGGTCTTTGGGGATGATATATTTTATATGTATTAGTATATGTTTGTTAACCCCAATATCCTAATTTGTCCATTCCTCACACCTTTTCTTTGGCTTAACCATAAGTTTGTCTTCTCCATCTGAGATTGTCTTTCCCTATGGAGATATGTTCATTTTTATGAATTTTCAGATAACATAAGTGATATCGTAGAACATTTGTCTTTCGCAATCTGACTTACTTCACGTTGTGTGATTATCTCTAGGCTCATCCGTGGTGCTGCATATGCCATTCTTTTATTTTTTTTCGTGGCTAATATTCCATTCTGTACATATACCACTTCTTCTTTGTCCATTCATCTGTTTATGGAGCTTTTTTTTGCTTCCATGTCTTGGCTCTTTCAATATTGCTGCAGTGCACATTTGCCTGCCTCTGTCTTTCCGATTCTGGTGGTCTTAGGTTATAGGCCCAGAAGGTGCCCTGCCGCATCATACGGTAGCTCAATTTTTACCTTTTAAAGCAGCTGCATTCAGTTTTCATTAGTGCTGTTAGCACTTTACACCCCATCAGCAGCTAGAAGGTACACAGTTCCCTAAAACCTCTTCAGCATTTATAGTTTGTAGACTTTTTGCTGATGGTCATTTGACTGGTGTGAGCTGAAACCTTTGTGGACGTTGGATTTGCATGCAGCTAATAATTCCTTATACTGAGCTTTAGGCGTGTCTTTTTTTTTCTTTTCCTTTTTTTTTTAAAGAGTGAGTACAACTTCCCTCTCATATTGACTTCTTGAAAACTTTGTCATGTGTTGAAATTTCTTGCCTATTCCCTACCCCAGGACATTTTTTGAGGGCAGGTATCATTTACAGCCCCGCAGTCCTCGTGACTATTAAGCGACCATTAGCACTGTGTTTAAAGCTGCTGTTGTGGGAAACAGCCACAAGGCGGCAGCATTATTACGTTCTCAACTCTTGTTACTAGGGCAACAGAGTCTTCCTGGACGTCGTGTTCCTCGGTTGTAAATTAGAGTGGAATGTGCTGGGACAAGCCCCCAGAAGTTTATGTCTCCTTACTTATGTTCGTTTTTTAAATTTAATTTATATTTCTTATCGGAGGAAATTTGATTAGAGTGTTGTGATTGTCTGGCTGTACAGAATCTGGTCAATGATTCATACATATGTCTGTTCATCTTCGGATCCTGTTACCATGTATGTTATTACAGAATGTTGAGTAGACCTCCCTTGGTATTTGGTAGGTGTTTTGTCATGATATATTTTATATGTATTGGTGATTATATAATTCATATAGTTTATATGTTATATGTTTATATACATTTAACATACGTTAGTATATGTATGCTACCCCCATAATCCTAATTTATCCATCCTCCCACCTTTCATTTTGGTTAACCATTAGTTTGTTTTATCAGTCTGTGAGTGTGTTTTCCTGTGGAAATATGTTCATTGGGAGCAATCTTAGGATAACACGTATAAATGATATCATAGGATATTTGTCATTCCCTTTTGACTTACGTAACGTACTATGATTATTTCTAGGCTCATGTGTAGTCCTGCAAACGGCATTTTTCATTTTTTTCCCGAGGCTACTATTCCATTCGGTACGTATACCACTTCTTCTTTGTCCATTTATCTGTTGATGGACATTTTGTTTGCTTGCATGGCTTGGCTATTGTAAATATTGCTGCAGGGCATGTTTGCCTGTCTGTGCCTTTCCCATTCTGGTCTTCTTAGGGTATAGGCCCATTAGGGGATCGGCCGCATGATATGGTAGCTCAATTTTTACCTTTTAAACGCAGCTCCGTTCTGTTCTCATGATTAGCTGTTACCAGTTTACATCCAACCAACAGCATAGTGGGTATGCATTTCTCCCCCAACCCGTCAGCATGCATTGTTTGTAGACTTTTTACGGATGGCATTTTGAATATTGGGTGGTGAAATCTTTTTGTAGTTTGGATTTGCATCCAACCAATAATTCCTGATATTGAGCTTTTATCCATGTTCTTCTTTTTTTTTAAAACAACCGAGTGAGTAACACTTACCTCTTCAAATTGTTTTCTTGAAAAATTTTCCGTGTTGTGAACTTTCTTGGCCATTACCTACCCCAGGACATGTTTTGAGGACACGTGTCATTTACGGCCCTACAATTACTGTGAATCTCAAGTGACCCTTAGCCCTGTGTTTAAAGCTGCTGTTGTGGGAAACGGCCACAAGGCGGCAGCATTTCTCCATTCCCAAGTCTGGTTACTAGGGCAGCAGAGCCTTCCTGAAAGTTGTGTTCCTAGGTTGTAAATTAGAATGGGATGTGCCAGGGAAAACCCCAATAACTTTATGTCTCATTAATTGTTGTTCGTGGTTTTAATTTTTTAAATTGGGGTAATGAGCAGAATAGTGTTTGTTCTGGGTGTGCACAATCAGGTTCAATTGAACATTATATATATCTACTCATGTACAGATCCTCTTCCCATGTAAATTACTATTATTTTTTTAAATAAATTTATTTTATTTATTTATTTATTTTTGGCTGAGTTGGATCTTCGTTGCTGCATGTGGGCTTTCTCCAGTTGCGGTGAGCGGGGGCTACTCTCCGTTGCGGTGCACCGGCTTCTCACTGCAGTGGCTTCTCTTGTTGCGGAGCACGGGCTCTAGGCGTGTGGGCTTCAGTAGTTGTGGCGCATGGGCTCAGTAGTTATGGCTCATGGGCTCCAGAGCGTAGGCTCATTAGTTGTGGTGCACGGGCTTAGTTGCTCTGCTGCATGTGGGACCTTCCCGAACCAGGGATCGAACCTGTGTCCCCTGCATTGGCAGGTGGATTCTTAACCACGGTGCCACCAGGCAAGCCCCCGTGTAAATTATTACAGAGCGTTCAGTAGACCTCCCTTGGTATATGGTCGGTCTTTTTGATACGTGTGTTTAATATGTATTTGTATACGTACGGTAACCCTAATCTTAATGTATCCATTCCTCCCACCTTTCCTTTTAGATAACCATAGTTTGTTTTCTAAGTCTGTGAGAGTCTTTCTCTGTGGAAATATGTTCATACGTGTCAGTTGTTAGGTAACAGCTAGGAGTGATATCACAGGTTATTTGTCGGCTGCTTTCCGACTTACCTCATGTTCTGTGATTATCTCTAGGCTCATCTATGGTGCTGCAAAGAGCAGTGTTTCATCCTTTTCCATGGCGAATATTGCATTGTGTACATGGACCACTTCTTCTTTGTGCATTCATCTGTGGATGGACATTTTGGTTACTTCCAAGTCTTGGCAATGCTAAATATTGATGCAGTGCAGGATTGCCAGCCTGTGTCTTTTGGATTCTGGTCTTCTCAGGGATTAGGCCCAGCAGTGGGCCTACTAGATCATATGGTAGTTCAAATTTTTCCCTTTCAACGCACCTCCATTCTGTTCTCACTACTGGCTGTTACCAGTGTACATCCCACCAGCAACTAGAGGGTACACAGTTCTCTAAAACCCCTTCAGAATTTATTGTTTGTAGACTTTTTACTGATGGCATTTTGAGTGTTGGGTGGTGATACCTTTTTGTAGGTTGGATTTGCATGCGTCTAATAATTCCCGATATTGAGCTTTCATCTACGTTTTTTTTTTTAAGTAAAACAGAGAAACTCACCTCTTCAAATTGTTTCCTTGAAAAATTTGCCATGTTCTCAATTCCTGTGGCCATTACCTGCACCAGGACATTTTTTGAGGGCAGGTGTCCTTTACAGCCCTGTAATAATTGTGAATATCACATGACCATTAGTTCTGCATTTAAAGCTGCTGTTGCAGGAAACGGCCACAAGGGGGCAGCATTTCTATATTCCCAACTCTGGTTACTAGGGCAACACAGCCTTCCTGGAAGTCCTGTTTGTAGGTTGTAAAGTAGAGTGGAATGTGCCAGGACAAACCCCCAGAAACTATGTCTACTTATTTGTTGTTGATATTCTCAGTTTAATTTTCATTTTTCTCAGAGCAAATTTGATTGCAATGTTGTGTTTGTTCTAGGTGTACAGAATGTCTTTCATTGATTCATATATCTTTTCATGTTTGGATCCTGTTCCGTAGAGATTATTACAGAATGTTGTGTAGACCTCTCTTGGTATTCGGTATGTCTGATGATTATATATTTTATAAGTATTAGCATATGTCTGTTAAACCCAATATCCTCCGTTATACATTCCTCACACCTTTCCGTTTGGTTAAGCACAAGCTTGTTTTCTGAACACGTGAGTGTCCTTCTCTGTGGAAATAGGTTCATTCCTATCAATTTTTACATAAGACCTATACGTGATATCATAGGATATGTGTCTCTCGCTTTCTGACTTACTTCAAGTTGTGTGATTGTGTGTAGCCTCGTCTATGGTGCTGCAAACGGCATTGTTTCATTCTTTTCTGTGTCTAATATTGCATTGTGTACATGGACCACTTTTTCGTCCATTCATCTGATGATGGACATTTTTGTTGCTTCCATGTCTTGGCTATTGTAAATACTGCTGCAATACACGATGTTCCATCCTGTGTCTTTTTGATGCTGGCTTTCACAGGTGACAGGCCCAATAGTGGGCCTTCCGGATCATATGGGGACTCAATTTTTACCTTTCAACGCACTGCCATTCTGTTCCTATTATTGGCGGTGACCAGTTTACATCCCACTTAGACCGAGAGGTTACGCTATTCTCCACAACTTCTTCAACATCTATTGTTTGTTGACGTTTTGCTGATGGTCATTCTGACTGGTGTGAGGTGATACGTTTGTGTAGATTGGATTTGCATGCGTCTAATAATTCCTGATGTTTTGCGTGTATCAATGTCCTTTTCATTTTTTTTTAAGATTCAGCTAAACTTACAACTTCAAATTTCCTTCTTGAAAAATTTGCCGCGTTTGGATTTTTTTGGCCATTCCCTACCCCAGGACAGTTTTTGAGGGCATGAGTCATTTACAGCCCTGCAGTCCTTGTGAATATTAGTGACCATTAGCAGTGGATTTAAAGCTGCTGTTTGAGGAAACGGCCTTAAGGTGGCAGCATTTCTACGTTGCCAACTCTGCTTGCTAGGGAAACAGAACCTTGCTGCAAGTTGTGCTTTTAGGTTGCAGATTAGAGTGGAATGTGTCAGGACAAACCCCCATAAGTTTTAGCCTCCTTAATTCTTGTTTGTGTCTTTAAGTTTTCATTTTTATCAGAGCAAATTGGATTTTAAAATGTCTTTTGTTCTAGCTGCACAGAATCTTGTTCATGTACACATATACATATATCTATTGATCTTTGTGTCCTTTTCCATGTAGGTTATTGTAGAGTGTTGAATAGACCACTCTTGGTATTCCATAGGTCTTTGGGGATGATATATTTTATATGTATTAGTATATGTTTGTTAACCCCAATATCCTAATTTGTCCATTCCTCACACCTTTTCTTTGGCTTAACCATAAGTTTGTCTTCTCCATCTGAGATTGTCTTTCCCTATGGAAATATGTTCATTTTTATGAATTTTCAGATAACATAAGTGATATCGTAGAACATTTGTCTTTCGCAATCTGACTTACTTCACGTTGTGTGATTATCCCTAGGCTCATCCGTGGTGCTGCATATGCCATTCTTTTATTTTTTTTCGTGGCTAATATTCCATTCTGTACATATACCACTTCTTCTTTGTCCATTCATCTGTTTATGGAGCTTTTTTTTGCTTCCATGTCTTGGCTCTTTCAATATTGCTGCAGTGCACATTTGCCTGCCTCTGTCTTTCCGATTCTGGTGGTCTTAGGTTATAGGCCCAGAAGGTGCCCTGCCGCATCATACGGTAGCTCAAGTTTTACCTTTTAAAGCAGCTGCATTCAGTTTTCATTAGTGCTGTTAGCACTTTACACCCCATCAGCAGCTAGAAGGTACACAGTTCCCTAAAACCTCTTCAGCATTTATAGTTTGTAGACATTTTGCTGATGGTCATTTGACTGGTGTGAGCTGAAACCTTTGTGGACGTTGGATTTGCATGCAGCTAATAATTCCTTATACTGAGCTTTAGGCGTGTCTTTTTTTTCCTTTTCCTTTTTTTTTTAAAGAGTGAGTACAACTTCCCTCTCATATTGACTTCTTGAAAACTTTGTCATGTGTTGAAATTTCTTGCCTATTCCCTACCCCAGGACATTTTTTGAGGGCAGGTATCATTTACAGCCCCGCAGTCCTCGTGACTATTAAGCGACCATTAGCACTGTGTTTAAAGCTGCTGTTGTGGGAAACAGCCACAAGGCGGCAGCATTATTACGTTCTCAACTCTTGTTACTAGGGCAACAGAGTCTTCCTGGACGTCGTGTTCCTCGGTTGTAAATTAGAGTGGAATGTGCTGGGACAAGCCCCCAGAAGTTTATGTCTCCTTACTTATGTTCGTTTTTTAAATTTAATTTATATTTCTTATTGGAGGAAATTTGATTAGAGTGTTGTGATTGTCTGGCTGTACAGAATCTGGTCAATGATTCATACATATGTCTGTTCATCTTCGGATCCTGTTACCATGTATGTTATTACAGAATGTTGAGTAGACCTCCCTTGGTATTTGTTAGGTGTTTTGTCATGATATATTTTATATGTATTGGTGATTATATAATTCATATAGTTTATATGTTATATGTTTATATACATTTAACATACGTTAGTATATGTATGCTACCCCCATAATCCTAATTTATCCATCCTCCCACCTTTCATTTTGGTTAACCATTAGTTTGTTTTATCAGTCTGTGAGTGTGTTTTTCTGTGGAAATATGTTCATTGGGAGCAATCTTAGGATAACACGTATAAATGATATCATAGGATATTTGTCATTCCCTTTTGACTTACGTAACGTACTATGATTATTTCTAGGCTCATGTGTAGTCCTGCAAACGGCATTTTTCATTTTTTTCCCGAGGCTACTATTCCATTCGGTACGTATACCACTTCTTCTTTGTCCATTTATCTGTTGATGGACATTTTGTTTGCTTGCATGGCTTGGCTATTGTAAATATTGCTGCAGGGCATGTTTGCCTGTCTGTGCCTTTCCCATTCTGGTCTTCTTAGGGTATAGGCCCATTAGGGGATCGGCCGCATGATATGGTAGCTCAATTTTTACCTTTTAAACGCAGCTCCGTTCTGTTCTCATGATTAGCTGTTACCAGTTTACATCCAACCAACAGCATAGTGGGTATGCATTTCTCCCCCAACCCGTCAGCATGCATTGTTTGTAGACTTTTTACGGATGGCATTTTGAATATTGGGTGGTGAAATCTTTTTGTAGTTTGGATTTGCATCCAACCAATAATTCCTGATATTGAGCTTTTATCCATGTTCTTCTTTTTTTTTAAAACAACCGAGTGAGTAACACTTACCTCTTCAAATTGTTTTCTTGAAAAATTTTCCGTGTTGTGAACTTTCTTGGCCATTACCTACCCCAGGACATGTTTTGAGGACACGTGTCATTTACGGCCCTACAATTACTGTGAATCTCAAGTGACCCTTAGCCCTGTGTTTAAAGCTGCTGTTGTGGGAAACGGCCACAAGGCGGCAGCATTTCTCCATTCCCAAGTCTGGTTACTAGGGCAGCAGAGCCTTCCTGAAAGTTGTGTTCCTAGGTTGTAAATTAGAATGGGATGTGCCAGGGAAAACCCCAATAACTTTATGTCTCATTAATTGTTGTTCGTGGTTTTAATTTTTTAAATTGGGGTAATGAGCAGAATAGTGTTTGTTCTGGGTGTGCACAATCAGGTTCAATTGAACATTATATATATCTACTCATGTACAGATCCTCTTCCCATGTAAATTACTATTATTTTTTTAAATAAATTTTATTTATTTATTTATTTATTTTTGGCTGAGTTGGATCTTCGTTGCTGCATGTGGGCTTTGTCCAGTTGCGGTGAGCAGGGGCTACTCTCCGTTGCGGTGCACCGGCTTCTCACTGCAGTGGCTTCTCTTGTTGCAGAGCACGGGCTCTAGGCGTGTGGGCTTCAGTAGTTGTGGTGCATGGGCTCAGTAGTTATGGCTCATGGGCTCCAGAGCGTAGGCTCATTAGTTGTGGTGCACGGGCTTAGTTGCTCTGCTGCATGTGGGACCTTCCCGAACCAGGGATCGAACCTGTGTCCCCTGCATTGGCAGGTGGATTCTTAACCACGGTGCCACCAGGCAAGCCCCCGTGTAAATTATTACAGAGCGTTCAGTAGACCTCCCTTGGTATATGGTCGGTCTTTTTGATACTTGTGTTTAATATGTATTTGTATACGTACGGTAACCCTAATCTTAATGTATCCATTCCTCCCACCTTTCCTTTTAGATAACCATAGTTTGTTTTCTAAGTCTGTGAGAGTCTTTCTCTGTGGAAATATGTTCATACGTGTCAGTTGTTAGGTAACAGCTAGGAGTGATATCACAGGTTATTTGTCGGCTGCTTTCCGACTTACCTCATGTTCTGTGATTATCTCTAGGCTCATCTATGGTGCTGCAAAGAGCAGTGTTTCATCCTTTTCCATGGCGAATATTGCATTGTGTACATGGACCACTTCTTCTTTGTGCATTCATCTGTGGATGGACATTTTGGTTACTTCCAAGTCTTGGCAATGCTAAATATTGATGCAGTGCAGGATTGCCAGCCTGTGTCTTTTGGATTCTGGTCTTCTCAGGGATTAGGCCCAGCAGTGGGCCTACTAGATCATATGGTAGTTCAAATTTTTCCCTTTCAACGCACCTCCATTCTGTTCTCACTACTGGCTGTTACCAGTGTACATCCCACCAGCAACTAGAGGGTACACAGTTCTCTAAAACCCATTCAGAATTTATTGTTTGTAGACTTTTTACTGATGGCATTTTGAGTGTTGGGTGGTGATACCTTTTTGTAGGTTGGATTTGCATGCGTCTAATAATTCCCGATATTGAGCTTTCATCTACGTTTTTTTTTTTAAGTAAAACAGAGAAACTCACCTCTTCAAATTGTTTCCTTGAAAAATTTGCCATGTTCTGAATTCCTGTGGCCATTACCTGCACCAGGACATTTTTTGAGGGCAGGTGTCCTTTACAGCCCTGTAGTAATTGTGAATATCACATGACCATTAGTTCTGCATTTAAAGCTGCTGTTGCAGGAAACGGCCACAAGGGGGCAGCATTTCTATATTCCCAACTCTGGTTACTAGGGCAACACAGCCTTCCTGGAAGTCCTGTTTGTAGGTTGTAAAGTAGAGTGGAATGTGCCAGGACAAACCCCCAGAAACTATGTCTACTTATTTGTTGTTGATATTCTCAGTTTAATTTTCATTTTTCTCAGAGCAAATTTGATTGCAATGTTGTGTTTGTTCTAGGTGTACAGAATGTCTTTCATTGATTCATATATCTTTTCATGTTTGGATCCTGTTCCGTAGAGATTATTACAGAATGTTGTGTAGACCTCTCTTGGTATTCGGTATGTCTGATGATTATATATTTTATAAGTATTAGCATATGTCTGTTAAACCCAATATCCTCCGTTATACATTCCTCACACCTTTCCGTTTGGTTAAGCACAAGCTTGTTTTCTGAACACGTGAGTGTCCTTCTCTGTGGAAATAGGTTCATTCCTATCAATTTTTACATAAGACCTATACGTGATATCATAGGATATGTGTCTCTCGCTTTCTGACTTACTTCAAGTTGTGTGATTGTGTGTAGCCTCGTCTATGGTGCTGCAAACGGCATTGTTTCATTCTTTTCTGTGTCTAATATTGCATTGTGTACATGGACCACTTTTTCGTCCATTCATCTGATGATGGACATTTTTGTTGCTTCCATGTCTTGGCTATTGTAAATACTGCTGCAATACACGATGTTCCATCCTGTGTCTTTTTGATGCTGGCTTTCACAGGTGACAGGCCCAATAGTGGGCCTTCCGGATCATATGGGGACTCAATTTTTACCTTTCAACGCACTGCCATTCTGTTCCTATTATTGGCGGTGACCAGTTTACATCCCACTTAGACCGAGAGGTTACGCTATTCTCCACAACTTCTTCAACATCTATTGTTTGTTGACGTTTTGCTGATGGTCATTCTGACTGGTGTGAGGTGATACGTTTGTGTAGATTGGATTTGCATGCGTCTAATAATTCCTGATGTTTTGCGTGTATCAATGTCCTTTTCATTTTTTTTTAAGATTCAGCTAAACTTACAACTTCAAATTTCCTTCTTGAAAAATTTGCCGCGTTTGGATTTTTTTGGCCATTCCCTACCCCAGGACAGTTTTTGAGGGCATGAGTCATTTACAGCCCTGCAGTCCTTGTGAATATTAGTGACCATTAGCAGTGGATTTAAAGCTGCTGTTTGAGGAAACGGCCTTAAGGTGGCAGCATTTCTACGTTGCCAACTCTGCTTGCTAGGGAAACAGAACCTTGCTGCAAGTTGTGCTTTTAGGTTGCAGATTAGAGTGGAATGTGTCAGGACAAACCCCCATAAGTTTTAGCCTCCTTAATTCTTGTTTGTGTCTTTAAGTTTTCATTTTTATCAGAGCAAATTGGATTTTAAAATGTCTTTTGTTCTAGCTGCACAGAATCTTGTTCATGTACACATATACATATATCTATTGATCTTTGTGTCCTTTTCCATGTAGGTTATTGTAGAGTGTTGAATAGACCACTCTTGGTATTCCATAGGTCTTTGGGGATGATATATTTTATATGTATTAGTATATGTTTGTTAACCCCAATATCCTAATTTGTCCATTCCTCACACCTTTTCTTTGGCTTAACCATAAGTTTGTCTTCTCCATCTGAGATTGTCTTTCCCTATGGAAATATGTTCATTTTTATGAATTTTCAGATAACATAAGTGATATCGTAGAACATTTGTCTTTCGCAATCTGACTTACTTCACGTTGTGTGATTATCTCTAGGCTCATCCGTGGTGCTGCATATGCCATTCTTTTATTTTTTTTCGTGGCTAATATTCCATTCTGTACATATACCACTTCTTCTTTGTCCATTCATCTGTTTATGGAGCTTTTTTTTGCTTCCATGTCTTGGCTCTTTCAATATTGCTGCAGTGCACATTTGCCTGCCTCTGTCTTTCCGATTCTGGTGGTCTTAGGTTATAGGCCCAGAAGGTGCCCTGCCGCATCATACGGTAGCTCAATTTTTACCTTTTAAAGCAGCTGCATTCAGTTTTCATTAGTGCTGTTAGCACTTTACACCCCATCAGCAGCTAGAAGGTACACAGTTCCCTAAAACCTCTTCAGCATTTATAGTTTGTAGACTTTTTGCTGATGGTCATTTGACTGGTGTGAGCTGAAACCTTTGTGGACGTTGGATTTGCATGCAGCTAATAATTCCTTATACTGAGCTTTAGGCGTGTCTTTTTTTTCCTTTTCCTTTTTTTTTTTAAAGAGTGAGTACAACTTCCCTCTCATATTGACTTCTTGAAAACTTTGTCATGTGTTGAAATTTCTTGCCTATTCCCTACCCCAGGACATTTTTTGAGGGCAGGTATCATTTACAGCCCCGCAGTCCTCGTGACTATTAAGCGACCATTAGCACTGTGTTTAAAGCTGCTGTTGTGGGAAACAGCCACAAGGCGGCAGCATTATTACGTTCTCAACTCTTGTTACTAGGGCAACAGAGTCTTCCTGGACGTCGTGTTCCTCGGTTGTAAATTAGAGTGGAATGTGCTGGGACAAGCCCCCAGAAGTTTATGTCTCCTTACTTATGTTCGTTTTTTAAATTTAATTTATATTTCTTATCGGAGGAAATTTGATTAGAGTGTTGTGATTGTCTGGCTGTACAGAATCTGGTCAATGATTCATACATATGTCTGTTCATCTTCGGATCCTGTTACCATGTATGTTATTACAGAATGTTGAGTAGACCTCCCTTGGTATTTGGTAGGTGTTTTGTCATGATATATTTTATATGTATTGGTGATTATATAATTCATATAGTTTATATGTTATATGTTTATATACATTTAACATACGTTAGTATATGTATGCTACCCCCATAATCCTAATTTATCCATCCTCCCACCTTTCATTTTGGTTAACCATTAGTTTGTTTTATCAGTCTGTGAGTGTGTTTTTCTGTGGAAATATGTTCATTGGGAGCAATCTTAGGATAACACGTATAAATGATATCATAGGATATTTGTCATTCCCTTTTGACTTACGTAACGTACTATGATTATTTCTAGGCTCATGTGTAGTCCTGAAAACGGCATTGTTCATTTTTTTCCCGAGGCTACTATTCCATTCGGTACGTATACCACTTCTTCTTTGTCCATTTATCTGTTGATGGACATTTTGTTTGCTTGCATGGCTTGGCTATTGTAAATATTGCTGCAGGGCATGTTTGCCTGTCTGTGCCTTTCCCATTCTGGTCTTCTTAGGGTATAGGCCCATTAGGGGATCGGCCGCATGATATGGTAGCTCAATTTTTACCTTTTAAACGCAGCTCCGTTCTGTTCTCATGATTAGCTGTTACCAGTTTACATCCAACCAACAGCATAGTGGGTATGCATTTCTCCCCCAACCCGTCAGCATGCATTGTTTGTAGACTTTTTACGGATGGCATTTTGAATATTGGGTGGTGAAATCTTTTTGTAGTTTGGATTTGCATCCAACCAATAATTCCTGATATTGAGCTTTTATCCATGTTCTTCTTTTTTTAAAACAACCGAGTGAGTAACACTTACCTCTTCAAATTGTTTTCTTGAAAAATTTTCCGTGTTGTGAACTTTCTTGGCCATTACCTACCCCAGGACATGTTTTGAGGACAAGTGTCATTTACGGCCCTACAATTACTGTGAATCTCAAGTGACCCTTAGCCCTGTGTTTAAAGCTGCTGTTGTGGGAAACGGCCACAAGGCGGCAGCATTTCTCCATTCCCAAGTCTGGTTACTAGGGCAGCAGAGCCTTCCTGAAAGTTGTGTTCCTAGGTTGTAAATTAGAATGGGATGTGCCAGGGAAAACCCCAATAACTTTATGTCTCATTAATTGTTGTTCGTGGTTTTAATTTTTTAAATTGGGGTAATGAGCAGAATAGTGTTTGTTCTGGGTGTGCACAATCAGGTTCAATTGAACATTATATATATCTACTCATGTACAGATCCTCTTCCCATGTAAATTACTATTATTTTTTTAAATAAATTTATTTTATTTATTTATTTATTTTTGGCTGAGTTGGATCTTCGTTGCTGCATGTGGGCTTTCTCCAGTTGCGGTGAGCGGGGGCTACTCTCCGTTGCGGTGCACCGGCTTCTCACTGCAGTGGCTTCTCTTGTTGCGGAGCACGGGCTCTAGGCGTGTGGGCTTCAGTAGTTGTGGCGCATGGGCTCAGTAGTTATGGCTCATGGGCTCCAGAGCGTAGGCTCATTAGTTGTGGTGCACGGGCTTAGTTGCTCTGCTGCATGTGGGACCTTCCCGAACCAGGGATCGAACCTGTGTCCCCTGCATTGGCAGGTGGATTCTTAACCACGGTGCCACCAGGCAAGCCCCCGTGTAAATTATTACAGAGCGTTCAGTAGACCTCCCTTGGTATATGGTCGGTCTTTTTGATACGTGTGTTTAATATGTATTTGTATACGTACGGTAACCCTAATCTTAATGTATCCATTCCTCCCACCTTTCCTTTTAGATAACCATAGTTTGTTTTCTAAGTCTGTGAGAGTCTTTCTCTGTGGAAATATGTTCATACGTGTCAGTTGTTAGGTAACAGCTAGGAGTGATATCACAGGTTATTTGTCGGCTGCTTTCCGACTTACCTCATGTTCTGTGATTATCTCTAGGCTCATCTATGGTGCTGCAAAGAGCAGTGTTTCATCCTTTTCCATGGCGAATATTGCATTGTGTACATGGACCACTTCTTCTTTGTGCATTCATCTGTGGATGGACATTTTGGTTACTTCCAAGTCTTGGCAATGCTAAATATTGATGCAGTGCAGGATTGCCAGCCTGTGTCTTTTGGATTCTGGTCTTCTCAGGGATTAGGCCCAGCAGTGGGCCTACTAGATCATATGGTAGTTCAAATTTTTCCCTTTCAACGCACCCCCATTCTGTTCTCACTACTGGCTGTTACCAGTTTACATCCCACCAGCAACTAGAGGGTACACAGTTCTCTAAAACCCCTTCAGAATTTATTGTTTGTAGACTTTTTACTGATGGCATTTTGAATGTTGGGTGGTGATACCTTCTTGTAGGTTGGATTTGCATGCGTCTAATAATTCCCGATATTGAGCTTTCATCTACATTTTTTTAAGTAAAACAGAGAAACTCACCTCTTCAAATTGTTTCCTTGAAAAATTTGCCATGTTCTGAATTCCTGTGGCCATTACCTGCACCAGGACATTTTTTGAGGGCAGGTGTCCTTTACAGCCCTGTAGTAATTGTGAATATCACATGACCATTAGTTCTGCATTTAAAGCTGCTGTTGCAGGAAACGGCCACAAGGGGGCAGCATTTCTATATTCCCAACTCTGGTTACTAGGGCAACACAGCCTTCCTGGAAGTCCTGTTTGTAGGTTGTAAAGTAGAGTGGAATGTGCCAGGACAAACCCCCAGAAACTATGTCTACTTATTTGTTGTTGATATTCTCAGTTTAATTTTCATTTTTCTCAGAGCAAATTTGATTGCAATGTTGTGTTTGTTCTAGGTGTACAGAATGTCTTTCATTGATTCATATATCTTTTCATGTTTGGATCCTGTTCCGTAGAGATTATTACAGAATGTTGTGTAGACCTCTCTTGGTATTCGGTATGTCTGATGATTATATATTTTATAAGTATTAGCATATGTCTGTTAAACCCAATATCCTCCGTTATACATTCCTCACACCTTTCCGTTTGGTTAAGCACAAGCTTGTTTTCTGAACACGTGAGTGTCCTTCTCTGTGGAAATAGGTTCATTCCTATCAATTTTTACATAAGACCTATACGTGATATCATAGGATATGTGTCTCTCGCTTTCTGACTTACTTCAAGTTGTGTGATTGTGTGTAGCCTCGTCTATGGTGCTGCAAACGGCATTGTTTCATTCTTTTCTGTGTCTAATATTGCATTGTGTACATGGACCACTTTTTCGTCCATTCATCTGATGATGGACATTTTTGTTGCTTCCATGTCTTGGCTATTGTAAATACTGCTGCAATACACGATGTTCCATCCTGTGTCTTTTTGATGCTGGCTTTCACAGGTGACAGGCCCAATAGTGGGCCTTCCGGATCATATGGGGACTCAATTTTTACCTTTCAACGCACTGCCATTCTGTTCCTATTATTGGCGGTTACCAGTTTACATCCCACTTAGACCGAGAGGTTACGCTATTCTCCACAACTTCTTCAACATCTATTGTTTGTTGACGTTTTGCTGATGGTCATTCTGACTGGTGTGAGGTGATACGTTTGTGTAGATTGGATTTGCATGCGTCTAATAATTCCTGATGTTTTGCGTGTATCAATGTCCTTTTCATTTTTTTTTAAGATTCAGCTAAACTTACAACTTCAAATTTCCTTCTTGAAAAATTTGCCGCGTTTGGATTTTTTTGGCCATTCCCTACCCCAGGACAGTTTTTGAGGGCATGAGTCATTTACAGCCCTGCAGTCCTTGTGAATATTAGTGACCATTAGCAGTGGATTTAAAGCTGCTGTTTGAGGAAACGGCCTTAAGGTGGCAGCATTTCTACGTTGCCAACTCTGCTTGCTAGGGAAACAGAACCTTGCTGCAAGTTGTGCTTTTAGGTTGCAGATTAGAGTGGAATGTGTCAGGACAAACCCCCATAAGTTTTAGCCTCCTTAATTCTTGTTTGTGTCTTTAAGTTTTCATTTTTATCAGAGCAAATTGGATTTTAAAATGTCTTTTGTTCTAGCTGCACAGAATCTTGTTCATGTACACATATACATATATCTATTGATCTTTGTGTCCTTTTCCATGTAGGTTATTGTAGAGTGTTGAATAGACCACTCTTGGTATTCCATAGGTCTTTGGGGATGATATATTTTATATGTATTAGTATATGTTTGTTAACCCCAATATCCTAATTTGTCCATTCCTCACACCTTTTCTTTGGCTTAACCATAAGTTTGTCTTCTCCATCTGAGATTGTCTTTCCCTATGGAAATATGTTCATTTTTATGAATTTTCAGATAACATAAGTGATATCGTAGAACATTTGTCTTTCGCAATCTGACTTACTTCACGTTGTGTGATTATCTCTAGGCTCATCCGTGGTGCTGCATATGCCATTCTTTTATTTTTTTTCGTGGCTAATATTCCATTCTGTACATATACCACTTCTTCTTTGTCCATTCATCTGTTTATGGAGCTTTTTTTTGCTTCCATGTCTTGGCTCTTTCAATATTGCTGCAGTGCACATTTGCCTGCCTCTGTCTTTCCGATTCTGGTGGTCTTAGGTTATAGGCCCAGAAGGTGCCCTGCCGCATCATACGGTAGCTCAATTTTTACCTTTTAAAGCAGCTGCATTCAGTTTTCATTAGTGCTGTTAGCACTTTACACCCCATCAGCAGCTAGAAGGTACACAGTTCCCTAAAACCTCTTCAGCATTTATAGTTTGTAGATTTTTGCTGATGGTCATTTGACTGGTGTGAGCTGAAACCTTTGTGGACGTTGGATTTGCATGCAGCTAATAATTCCTTATACTGAGCTTTAGGCGTGTCTTTTTTTTTCTTTTCCTTTTTTTTTTTAAAGAGTGAGTACAACTTCCCTCTCATATTGACTTCTTGAAAACTTTGTCATGTGTTGAAATTTCTTGCCTATTCCCTACCCCAGGACATTTTTTGAGGGCAGGTATCATTTACAGCCCCGCAGTCCTCGTGACTATTAAGCGACCATTAGCACTGTGTTTAAAGCTGCTGTTGTGGGAAACAGCCACAAGGCGGCAGCATTATTACGTTCTCAACTCTTGTTACTAGGGCAACAGAGTCTTCCTGGACGTCGTGTTCCTCGGTTGTAAATTAGAGTGGAATGTGCTGGGACAAGCCCCCAGAAGTTTATGTCTCCTTACTTATGTTCGTTTTTTAAATTTAATTTATATTTCTTATTGGAGGAAATTTGATTAGAGTGTTGTGATTGTCTGGCTGTACAGAATCTGGTCAATGATTCATACATATGTCTGTTCATCTTCGGATCCTGTTACCATGTATGTTATTACAGAATGTTGAGTAGACCTCCCTTGGTATTTGTTAGGTGTTTTGTCATGATATATTTTATATGTATTGGTGATTATATAATTCATATAGTTTATATGTTATATGTTTATATACATTTAACATACGTTAGTATATGTATGCTACCCCCATAATCCTAATTTATCCATCCTCCCACCTTTCATTTTGGTTAACCATTAGTTTGTTTTATCAGTCTGTGAGTGTGTTTTTCTGTGGAAATATGTTCATTGGGAGCAATCTTAGGATAACACGTATAAATGATATCATAGGATATTTGTCATTCCCTTTTGACTTACGTAACGTACTATGATTATTTCTAGGCTCATGTGTAGTCCTGCAAACGGCATTGTTCATTTTTTTCCCGAGGCTACTATTCCATTCGGTACGTATACCACTTCTTCTTTGTCCATTTATCTGTTGATGGACATTTTGTTTGCTTGCATGGCTTGGCTATTGTAAATATTGCTGCAGGGCATGTTTGCCTGTCTGTGCCTTTCCCATTCTGGTCTTCTTAGGGTATAGGCCCATTAGGGGATCGGCCGCATGATATGGTAGCTCAATTTTTACCTTTTAAACGCAGCTCCGTTCTGTTCTCATGATTAGCTGTTACCAGTTTACATCCAACCAACAGCATAGTGGGTATGCATTTCTCCCCCAACCCGTCAGCATGCATTGTTTGTAGACTTTTTACGGATGGCATTTTGAATATTGGGTGGTGAAATCTTTTTGTAGTTTGGATTTGCATCCAACCAATAATTCCTGATATTGAGCTTTTATCCATGTTCTTCTTTTTTTTTAAAACAACCGAGTGAGTAACACTTACCTCTTCAAATTGTTTTCTTGAAAAATTTTCCGTGTTGTGAACTTTCTTGGCCATTACCTACCCCAGGACATGTTTTGAGGACACGTGTCATTTACGGCCCTACAATTACTGTGAATCTCAAGTGACCCTTAGCCCTGTGTTTAAAGCTGCTGTTGTGGGAAACGGCCACAAGGCGGCAGCATTTCTCCATTCCCAAGTCTGGTTACTAGGGCAGCAGAGCCTTCCTGAAAGTTGTGTTCCTAGGTTGTAAATTAGAATGGGATGTGCCAGGGAAAACCCCAATAACTTTATGTCTCATTAATTGTTGTTCGTGGTTTTAATTTTTTAAATTGGGGTAATGAGCAGAATAGTGTTTGTTCTGGGTGTGCACAATCAGGTTCAATTGAACATTATATATATCTACTCATGTACAGATCCTCTTCCCATGTAAATTACTATTATTTTTTTAAATAAATTTATTTTATTTATTTATTTATTTTTGGCTGAGTTGGATCTTCGTTGCTGCATGTGGGCTTTCTCCAGTTGCGGTGAGCGGGGGCTACTCTCCGTTGCGGTGCACCGGCTTCTCACTGCAGTGGCTTCTCTTGTTGCGGAGCACGGGCTCTAGGCGTGTGGGCTTCAGTAGTTGTGGCGCATGGGCTCAGTAGTTATGGCTCATGGGCTCCAGAGCGTAGGCTCATTAGTTGTGGTGCACGGGCTTAGTTGCTCTGCTGCATGTGGGACCTTCCCGAACCAGGGATCGAACCTGTGTCCCCTGCATTGGCAGGTGGATTCTTAACCACGGTGCCACCAGGCAAGCCCCCGTGTAAATTATTACAGAGCGTTCAGTAGACCTCCCTTGGTATATGGTCGGTCTTTTTGATACGTGTGTTTAATATGTATTTGTATACGTACGGTAACCCTAATCTTAATGTATCCATTCCTCCCACCTTTCCTTTTAGATAACCATAGTTTGTTTTCTAAGTCTGTGAGAGTCTTTCTCTGTGGAAATATGTTCATACGTGTCAGTTGTTAGGTAACAGCTAGGAGTGATATCACAGGTTATTTGTCGGCTGCTTTCCGACTTACCTCATGTTCTGTGATTATCTCTAGGCTCATCTATGGTGCTGCAAAGAGCAGTGTTTCATCCTTTTCCATGGCGAATATTGCATTGTGTACATGGACCACTTCTTCTTTGTGCATTCATCTGTGGATGGACATTTTGGTTACTTCCAAGTCTTGGCAATGCTAAATATTGATGCAGTGCAGGATTGCCAGCCTGTGTCTTTTGGATTCTGGTCTTCTCAGGGATTAGGCCCAGCAGTGGGCCTACTAGATCATATGGTAGTTCAAATTTTTCCCTTTCAACGCACCTCCATTCTGTTCTCACTACTGGCTGTTACCAGTGTACATCCCACCAGCAACTAGAGGGTACACAGTTCTCTAAAACCCCTTCAGAATTTATTGTTTGTAGACTTTTTACTGATGGCATTTTGAGTGTTGGGTGGTGATACCTTTTTGTAGGTTGGATTTGCATGCGTCTAATAATTCCCGATATTGAGCTTTCATCTACGTTTTTTTTTTTTAAGTAAAACAGAGAAACTCACCTCTTCAAATTGTTTCCTTGAAAAATTTGCCATGTTCTCAATTCCTGTGGCCATTACCTGCACCAGGACATTTTTTGAGGGCAGGTGTCCTTTACAGCCCTGTAGTAATT
This sequence comes from Eubalaena glacialis, assembly GCF_028564815.1. Classification (NCBI taxonomy): domain Eukaryota; kingdom Metazoa; phylum Chordata; class Mammalia; order Artiodactyla; family Balaenidae; genus Eubalaena; species Eubalaena glacialis. The sequence continues at coordinate 123,769,097 of NC_083722.1, forward strand.
GTGAATATCACATGACCATTAGTTCTGCATTTAAAGCTGCTGTTGCAGGAAACGGCCACAAGGGGGCAGCATTTCTATATTCCCAACTCTGGTTACTAGGGCAACACAGCCTTCCTGGAAGTCCTGTTTGTAGGTTGTAAAGTAGAGTGGAATGTGCCAGGACAAACCCCCAGAAACTATGTCTACTTATTTGTTGTTGATATTCTCAGTTTAATTTTCATTTTTCTCAGAGCAAATTTGATTGCAATGTTGTGTTTGTTCTAGGTGTACAGAATGTCTTTCATTGATTCATATATCTTTTCATGTTTGGATCCTGTTCCGTAGAGATTATTACAGAATGTTGTGTAGACCTCTCTTGGTATTCGGTATGTCTGATGATTATATATTTTATAAGTATTAGCATATGTCTGTTAAACCCAATATCCTCCGTTATACATTCCTCACACCTTTCCGTTTGGTTAAGCACAAGCTTGTTTTCTGAACACGTGAGTGTCCTTCTCTGTGGAAATAGGTTCATTCCTATCAATTTTTACATAAGACCTATACGTGATATCATAGGATATGTGTCTCTCGCTTTCTGACTTACTTCAAGTTGTGTGATTGTCTGTAGCCTCGTCTATGGTGCTGCAAACGGTATTGTTTCATTCTTTTCTGTGTCTAATATTGCATTGTGTACATGGACCACTTTTTCGTCCATTCATCTGATGATGGACATTTTTGTTGCTTCCATGTCTTGGCTATTGTAAATACTGCTGCAATACACGATGTTCCATCCTGTGTCTTTTTGATGCTGGCTTTCACAGGTGACAGGCCCAATAGTGGGCCTTCCGGATCATATGGGGACTCAATTTTTACCTTTCAACGCACTGCCATTCTGTTCCTATTATTGGCGGTTACCAGTTTACATCCCACTTAGACCGAGAGGTTACGCTATTCTCCACAACTTCTTCAACATCTATTGTTTGTTGACGTTTTGCTGATGGTCATTCTGACTGGTGTGAGGTGATACGTTTGTGTAGATTGGATTTGCATGCGTCTAATAATTCCTGATGTTTTGCGTGTATCAATGTCCTTTTCATTTTTTTTTAAGATTCAGCTAAACTTACAACTTCAAATTTCCTTCTTGAAAAATTTGCCGCGTTTGGATTTTTTTGGCCATTCCCTACCCCAGGACAGTTTTTGAGGGCATGAGTCATTTACAGCCCTGCAGTCCTTGTGAATATTAGTGACCATTAGCAGTGGATTTAAAGCTGCTGTTTGAGGAAACGGCCTTAAGGTGGCAGCATTTCTACGTTGCCAACTCTGCTTGCTAGGGAAACAGAACCTTGCTGCAAGTTGTGCTTTTAGGTTGCAGATTAGAGTGGAATGTGTCAGGACAAACCCCCATAAGTTTTAGCCTCCTTAATTCTTGTTTGTGTCTTTAAGTTTTCATTTTTATCAGAGCAAATTGGATTTTAAAATGTCTTTTGTTCTAGCTGCACAGAATCTTGTTCATGTACACATATACATATATCTATTGATCTTTGTGTCCTTTTCCATGTAGGTTATTGTAGAGTGTTGAATAGACCACTCTTGGTATTCCATAGGTCTTTGGGGATGATATATTTTATATGTATTAGTATATGTTTGTTAACCCCAATATCCTAATTTGTCCATTCCTCACACCTTTTCTTTGGCTTAACCATAAGTTTGTCTTCTCCATCTGAGATTGTCTTTCCCTATGGAGATATGTTCATTTTTATGAATTTTCAGATAACATAAGTGATATCGTAGAACATTTGTCTTTCGCAATCTGACTTACTTCACGTTGTGTGATTATCTCTAGGCTCATCCGTGGTGCTGCATATGCCATTCTTTTATTTTTTTTCGTGGCTAATATTCCATTCTGTACATATACCACTTCTTCTTTGTCCATTCATCTGTTTATGGAGCTTTTTTTTGCTTCCATGTCTTGGCTCTTTCAATATTGCTGCAGTGCACATTTGCCTGCCTCTGTCTTTCCGATTCTGGTGGTCTTAGGTTATAGGCCCAGAAGGTGCCCTGCTGCATCATACGGTAGCTCAATTTTTACCTTTTAAAGCAGCTGCATTCAGTTTTCATTAGTGCTGTTAGCACTTTACACCCCATCAGCAGCTAGAAGGTACACAGTTCCCTAAAACCTCTTCAGCATTTATAGTTTGTAGACTTTTTGCTGATGGTCATTTGACTGGTGTGAGCTGAAACCTTTGTGGACGTTGGATTTGCATGCAGCTAATAATTCCTTATACTGAGCTTTAGGCGTGTCTTTTTTTTTCTTTTCCTTTTTTTTTTTAAAGAGTGAGTACAACTTCCCTCTCATATTGACTTCTTGAAAACTTTGTCATGTGTTGAAATTTCTTGCCTATTCCCTACCCCAGGACATTTTTTGAGGGCAGGTATCATTTACAGCCCCGCAGTCCTCGTGACTATTAAGCGACCATTAGCACTGTGTTTAAAGCTGCTGTTGTGGGAAACAGCCACAAGGCGGCAGCATTATTACGTTCTCAACTCTTGTTACTAGGGCAACAGAGTCTTCCTGGACGTCGTGTTCCTCGGTTGTAAATTAGAGTGGAATGTGCTGGGACAAGCCCCCAGAAGTTTATGTCTCCTTACTTATGTTCGTTTTTTAAATTTAATTTATATTTCTTATTGGAGGAAATTTGATTAGAGTGTTGTGATTGTCTGGCTGTACAGAATCTGGTCAATGATTCATACATATGTCTGTTCATCTTCGGATCCTGTTACCATGTATGTTATTACAGAATGTTGAGTAGACCTCCCTTGGTATTTGTTAGGTGTTTTGTCATGATATATTTTATATGTATTGGTGATTATATAATTCATATAGTTTATATGTTATATGTTTATATACATTTAACATACGTTAGTATATGTATGCTACCCCCATAATCCTAATTTATCCATCCTCCCACCTTTCATTTTGGTTAACCATTAGTTTGTTTTATCAGTCTGTGAGTGTGTTTTTCTGTGGAAATATGTTCATTGGGAGCAATCTTAGGATAACACGTATAAATGATATCATAGGATATTTGTCATTCCCTTTTGACTTACGTAACGTACTATGATTATTTCTAGGCTCATGTGTAGTCCTGCAAACGGCATTTTTCATTTTTTTCCCGAGGCTACTATTCCATTCGGTACGTATACCACTTCTTCTTTGTCCATTTATCTGTTGATGGACATTTTGTTTGCTTGCATGGCTTGGCTATTGTAAATATTGCTGCAGGGCATGTTTGCCTGTCTGTGCCTTTCCCATTCTGGTCTTCTTAGGGTATAGGCCCATTAGGGGATCGGCCGCATGATATGGTAGCTCAATTTTTACCTTTTAAACGCAGCTCCGTTCTGTTCTCATGATTAGCTGTTACCAGTTTACATCCAACCAACAGCATAGTGGGTATGCATTTCTCCCCCAACCCGTCAGCATGCATTGTTTGTAGACTTTTTACGGATGGCATTTTGAATATTGGGTGGTGAAATCTTTTTGTAGTTTGGATTTGCATCCAACCAATAATTCCTGATATTGAGCTTTTATCCATGTTCTTCTTTTTTTTTAAAACAACCGAGTGAGTAACACTTACCTCTTCAAATTGTTTTCTTGAAAAATTTTCCGTGTTGTGAACTTTCTTGGCCATTACCTACCCCAGGACATGTTTTGAGGACACGTGTCATTTACGGCCCTACAATTACTGTGAATCTCAAGTGACCCTTAGCCCTGTGTTTAAAGCTGCTGTTGTGGGAAACGGCCACAAGGCGGCAGCATTTCTCCATTCCCAAGTCTGGTTACTAGGGCAGCAGAGCCTTCCTGAAAGTTGTGTTCCTAGGTTGTAAATTAGAATGGGATGTGCCAGGGAAAACCCCAATAACTTTATGTCTCATTAATTGTTGTTCGTGGTTTTAATTTTTTAAATTGGGGTAATGAGCAGAATAGTGTTTGTTCTGGGTGTGCACAATCAGGTTCAATTGAACATTATATATATCTACTCATGTACAGATCCTCTTCCCATGTAAATTACTATTATTTTTTTAAATAAATTTATTTTATTTATTTATTTATTTTTGGCTGAGTTGGATCTTCGTTGCTGCATGTGGGCTTTCTCCAGTTGCGGTGAGCGGGGGCTACTCTCCGTTGCGGTGCACCGGCTTCTCACTGCAGTGGCTTCTCTTGTTGCGGAGCACGGGCTCTAGGCGTGTGGGCTTCAGTAGTTGTGGCGCATGGGCTCAGTAGTTATGGCTCATGGGCTCCAGAGCGTAGGCTCATTAGTTGTGGTGCACGGGCTTAGTTGCTCTGCTGCATGTGGGACCTTCCCGAACCAGGGATCGAACCTGTGTCCCCTGCATTGGCAGGTGGATTCTTAACCACGGTGCCACCAGGCAAGCCCCCGTGTAAATTATTACAGAGCGTTCAGTAGACCTCCCTTGGTATATGGTCGGTCTTTTTGATACGTGTGTTTAATATGTATTTGTATACGTACGGTAACCCTAATCTTAATGTATCCATTCCTCCCACCTTTCCTTTTAGATAACCATAGTTTGTTTTCTAAGTCTGTGAGAGTCTTTCTCTGTGGAAATATGTTCATACGTGTCAGTTGTTAGGTAACAGCTAGGAGTGATATCACAGGTTATTTGTCGGCTGCTTTCCGACTTACCTCATGTTCTGTGATTATCTCTAGGCTCATCTATGGTGCTGCAAAGAGCAGTGTTTCATCCTTTTCCATGGCGAATATTGCATTGTGTACATGGACCACTTCTTCTTTGTGCATTCATCTGTGGATGGACATTTTGGTTACTTCCAAGTCTTGGCAATGCTAAATATTGATGCAGTGCAGGATTGCCAGCCTGTGTCTTTTGGATTCTGGTCTTCTCAGGGATTAGGCCCAGCAGTGGGCCTACTAGATCATATGGTAGTTCAAATTTTTCCCTTTCAACGCACCTCCATTCTGTTCTCACTACTGGCTGTTACCAGTGTACATCCCACCAGCAACTAGAGGGTACACAGTTCTCTAAAACCCCTTCAGAATTTATTGTTTGTAGACTTTTTACTGATGGCATTTTGAGTGTTGGGTGGTGATACCTTTTTGTAGGTTGGATTTGCATGCGTCTAATAATTCCCGATATTGAGCTTTCATCTACGTTTTTTTTTTTAAGTAAAACAGAGAAACTCACCTCTTCAAATTGTTTCCTTGAAAAATTTGCCATGTTCTCAATTCCTGTGGCCATTACCTGCACCAGGACATTTTTTGAGGGCAGGTGTCCTTTACAGCCCTGTAGTAATTGTGAATATCACATGACCATTAGTTCTGCATTTAAAGCTGCTGTTGCAGGAAACGGCCACAAGGGGGCAGCATTTCTATATTCCCAACTCTGGTTACTAGGGCAACACAGCCTTCCTGGAAGTCCTGTTTGTAGGTTGTAAAGTAGAGTGGAATGTGCCAGGACAAACCCCCAGAAACTATGTCTACTTATTTGTTGTTGATATTCTCAGTTTAATTTTCATTTTTCTCAGAGCAAATTTGATTGCAATGTTGTGTTTGTTCTAGGTGTACAGAATGTCTTTCATTGATTCATATATCTTTTCATGTTTGGATCCTGTTCCGTAGAGATTATTACAGAATGTTGTGTAGACCTCTCTTGGTATTCGGTATGTCTGATGATTATATATTTTATAAGTATTAGCATATGTCTGTTAAACCCAATATCCTCCGTTATACATTCCTCACACCTTTCCGTTTGGTTAAGCACAAGCTTGTTTTCTGAACACGTGAGTGTCCTTCTCTGTGGAAATAGGTTCATTCCTATCAATTTTTACATAAGACCTATACGTGATATCATAGGATATGTGTCTCTCGCTTTCTGACTTACTTCAAGTTGTGTGATTGTCTGTAGCCTCGTCTATGGTGCTGCAAACGGTATTGTTTCATTCTTTTCTGTGTCTAATATTGCATTGTGTACATGGACCACTTTTTCGTCCATTCATCTGATGATGGACATTTTTGTTGCTTCCATGTCTTGGCTATTGTAAATACTGCTGCAATACACGATGTTCCATCCTGTGTCTTTTTGATGCTGGCTTTCACAGGTGACAGGCCCAATAGTGGGCCTTCCGGATCATATGGGGACTCAATTTTTACCTTTCAACGCACTGCCATTCTGTTCCTATTATTGGCGGTTACCAGTTTACATCCCACTTAGACCGAGAGGTTACGCTATTCTCCACAACTTCTTCAACATCTATTGTTTGTTGACGTTTTGCTGATGGTCATTCTGACTGGTGTGAGGTGATACGTTTGTGTAGATTGGATTTGCATGCGTCTAATAATTCCTGATGTTTTGCGTGTATCAATGTCCTTTTCATTTTTTTTTAAGATTCAGCTAAACTTACAACTTCAAATTTCCTTCTTGAAAAATTTGCCGCGTTTGGATTTTTTTGGCCATTCCCTACCCCAGGACAGTTTTTGAGGGCATGAGTCATTTACAGCCCTGCAGTCCTTGTGAATATTAGTGACCATTAGCAGTGGATTTAAAGCTGCTGTTTGAGGAAACGGCCTTAAGGTGGCAGCATTTCTACGTTGCCAACTCTGCTTGCTAGGGAAACAGAACCTTGCTGCAAGTTGTGCTTTTAGGTTGCAGATTAGAGTGGAATGTGTCAGGACAAACCCCCATAAGTTTTAGCCTCCTTAATTCTTGTTTGTGTCTTTAAGTTTTCATTTTTATCAGAGCAAATTGGATTTTAAAATGTCTTTTGTTCTAGCTGCACAGAATCTTGTTCATGTACACATATACATATATCTATTGATCTTTGTGTCCTTTTCCATGTAGGTTATTGTAGAGTGTTGAATAGACCACTCTTGGTATTCCATAGGTCTTTGGGGATGATATATTTTATATGTATTAGTATATGTTTGTTAACCCCAATATCCTAATTTGTCCATTCCTCACACCTTTTCTTTGGCTTAACCATAAGTTTGTCTTCTCCATCTGAGATTGTCTTTCCCTATGGAGATATGTTCATTTTTATGAATTTTCAGATAACATAAGTGATATCGTAGAACATTTGTCTTTCGCAATCTGACTTACTTCACGTTGTGTGATTATCTCTAGGCTCATCCGTGGTGCTGCATATGCCATTCTTTTATTTTTTTTCGTGGCTAATATTCCATTCTGTACATATACCACTTCTTCTTTGTCCATTCATCTGTTTATGGAGCTTTTTTTTGCTTCCATGTCTTGGCTCTTTCAATATTGCTGCAGTGCACATTTGCCTGCCTCTGTCTTTCCGATTCTGGTGGTCTTAGGTTATAGGCCCAGAAGGTGCCCTGCTGCATCATACGGTAGCTCAATTTTTACCTTTTAAAGCAGCTGCATTCAGTTTTCATTAGTGCTGTTAGCACTTTACACCCCATCAGCAGCTAGAAGGTACACAGTTCCCTAAAACCTCTTCAGCATTTATAGTTTGTAGACTTTTTGCTGATGGTCATTTGACTGGTGTGAGCTGAAACCTTTGTGGACGTTGGATTTGCATGCAGCTAATAATTCCTTATACTGAGCTTTAGGCGTGTCTTTTTTTTTCTTTTCCTTTTTTTTTTTAAAGAGTGAGTACAACTTCCCTCTCATATTGACTTCTTGAAAACTTTGTCATGTGTTGAAATTTCTTGCCTATTCCCTACCCCAGGACATTTTTTGAGGGCAGGTATCATTTACAGCCCCGCAGTCCTCGTGACTATTAAGCGACCATTAGCACTGTGTTTAAAGCTGCTGTTGTGGGAAACAGCCACAAGGCGGCAGCATTATTACGTTCTCAACTCTTGTTACTAGGGCAACAGAGTCTTCCTGGACGTCGTGTTCCTCGGTTGTAAATTAGAGTGGAATGTGCTGGGACAAGCCCCCAGAAGTTTATGTCTCCTTACTTATGTTCGTTTTTTAAATTTAATTTATATTTCTTATTGGAGGAAATTTGATTAGAGTGTTGTGATTGTCTGGCTGTACAGAATCTGGTCAATGATTCATACATATGTCTGTTCATCTTCGGATCCTGTTACCATGTATGTTATTACAGAATGTTGAGTAGACCTCCCTTGGTATTTGGTAGGTGTTTTGTCATGATATATTTTATATGTATTGGTGATTATATAATTCATATAGTTTATATGTTATATGTTTATATACATTTAACATACGTTAGTATATGTATGCTACCCCCATAATCCTAATTTATCCATCCTCCCACCTTTCATTTTGGTTAACCATTAGTTTGTTTTATCAGTCTGTGAGTGTGTTTTTCTGTGGAAATATGTTCATTGGGAGCAATCTTAGGATAACACGTATAAATGATATCATAGGATATTTGTCATTCCCTTTTGACTTACGTAACGTACTATGATTATTTCTAGGCTCATGTGTAGTCCTGCAAACGGCATTTTTCATTTTTTTCCCGAGGCTACTATTCCATTCGGTACGTATACCACTTCTTCTTTGTCCATTTATCTGTTGATGGACATTTTGTTTGCTTGCATGGCTTGGCTATTGTAAATATTGCTGCAGGGCATGTTTGCCTGTCTGTGCCTTTCCCATTCTGGTCTTCTTAGGGTATAGGCCCATTAGGGGATCGGCCGCATGATATGGTAGCTCAATTTTTACCTTTTAAACGCAGCTCCGTTCTGTTCTCATGATTAGCTGTTACCAGTTTACATCCAACCAACAGCATAGTGGGTATGCATTTCTCCCCCAACCCGTCAGCATGCATTGTTTGTAGACTTTTTACGGATGGCATTTTGAATATTGGGTGGTGAAATCTTTTTGTAGTTTGGATTTGCATCCAACCAATAATTCCTGATATTGAGCTTTTATCCATGTTCTTCTTTTTTTTTAAAACAACCGAGTGAGTAACACTTACCTCTTCAAATTGTTTTCTTGAAAAATTTTCCGTGTTGTGAACTTTCTTGGCCATTACCTACCCCAGGACATGTTTTGAGGACACGTGTCATTTACGGCCCTACAATTACTGTGAATCTCAAGTGACCCTTAGCCCTGTGTTTAAAGCTGCTGTTGTGGGAAACGGCCACAAGGCGGCAGCATTTCTCCATTCCCAAGTCTGGTTACTAGGGCAGCAGAGCCTTCCTGAAAGTTGTGTTCCTAGGTTGTAAATTAGAATGGGATGTGCCAGGGAAAACCCCAATAACTTTATGTCTCATTAATTGTTGTTCGTGGTTTTAATTTTTTAAATTGGGGTAATGAGCAGAATAGTGTTTGTTCTGGGTGTGCACAATCAGGTTCAATTGAACATTATATATATCTACTCATGTACAGATCCTCTTCCCATGTAAATTACTATTATTTTTTTAAATAAATTTATTTTATTTATTTATTTATTTTTGGCTGAGTTGGATCTTCGTTGCTGCATGTGGGCTTTCTCCAGTTGCGGTGAGCGGGGGCTACTCTCCGTTGCGGTGCACCGGCTTCTCACTGCAGTGGCTTCTCTTGTTGCGGAGCACGGGCTCTAGGCGTGTGGGCTTCAGTAGTTGTGGCGCATGGGCTCAGTAGTTATGGCTCATGGGCTCCAGAGCGTAGGCTCATTAGTTGTGGTGCACGGGCTTAGTTGCTCTGCTGCATGTGGGACCTTCCCGAACCAGGGATCGAACCTGTGTCCCCTGCATTGGCAGGTGGATTCTTAACCACGGTGCCACCAGGCAAGCCCCCGTGTAAATTATTACAGAGCGTTCAGTAGACCTCCCTTGGTATATGGTCGGTCTTTTTGATACGTGTGTTTAATATGTATTTGTATACGTACGGTAACCCTAATCTTAATGTATCCATTCCTCCCACCTTTCCTTTTAGATAACCATAGTTTGTTTTCTAAGTCTGTGAGAGTCTTTCTCTGTGGAAATATGTTCATACGTGTCAGTTGTTAGGTAACAGCTAGGAGTGATATCACAGGTTATTTGTCGGCTGCTTTCCGACTTACCTCATGTTCTGTGATTATCTCTAGGCTCATCTATGGTGCTGCAAAGAGCAGTGTTTCATCCTTTTCCATGGCGAATATTGCATTGTGTACATGGACCACTTCTTCTTTGTGCATTCATCTGTGGATGGACATTTTGGTTACTTCCAAGTCTTGGCAATGCTAAATATTGATGCAGTGCAGGATTGCCAGCCTGTGTCTTTTGGATTCTGGTCTTCTCAGGGATTAGGCCCAGCAGTGGGCCTACTAGATCATATGGTAGTTCAAATTTTTCCCTTTCAACGCACCTCCATTCTGTTCTCACTACTGGCTGTTACCAGTGTACATCCCACCAGCAACTAGAGGGTACACAGTTCTCTAAAACCCCTTCAGAATTTATTGTTTGTAGACTTTTTACTGATGGCATTTTGAGTGTTGGGTGGTGATACCTTTTTGTAGGTTGGATTTGCATGCGTCTAATAATTCCCGATATTGAGCTTTCATCTACGTTTTTTTTTTTAAGTAAAACAGAGAAACTCACCTCTTCAAATTGTTTCCTTGAAAAATTTGCCATGTTCTCAATTCCTGTGGCCATTACCTGCACCAGGACATTTTTTGAGGGCAGGTGTCCTTTACAGCCCTGTAGTAATTGTGAATATCACATGACCATTAGTTCTGCATTTAAAGCTGCTGTTGCAGGAAACGGCCACAAGGGGGCAGCATTTCTATATTCCCAACTCTGGTTACTAGGGCAACACAGCCTTCCTGGAAGTCCTGTTTGTAGGTTGTAAAGTAGAGTGGAATGTGCCAGGACAAACCCCCAGAAACTATGTCTACTTATTTGTTGTTGATATTCTCAGTTTAATTTTCATTTTTCTCAGAGCAAATTTGATTGCAATGTTGTGTTTGTTCTAGGTGTACAGAATGTCTTTCATTGATTCATATATCTTTTCATGTTTGGATCCTGTTCCGTAGAGATTATTACAGAATGTTGTGTAGACCTCTCTTGGTATTCGGTATGTCTGATGATTATATATTTTATAAGTATTAGCATATGTCTGTTAAACCCAATATCCTCCGTTATACATTCCTCACACCTTTCCGTTTGGTTAAGCACAAGCTTGTTTTCTGAACACGTGAGTGTCCTTCTCTGTGGAAATAGGTTCATTCCTATCAATTTTTACATAAGACCTATACGTGATATCATAGGATATGTGTCTCTCGCTTTCTGACTTACTTCAAGTTGTGTGATTGTCTGTAGCCTCGTCTATGGTGCTGCAAACGGTATTGTTTCATTCTTTTCTGTGTCTAATATTGCATTGTGTACATGGACCACTTTTTCGTCCATTCATCTGATGATGGACATTTTTGTTGCTTCCATGTCTTGGCTATTGTAAATACTGCTGCAATACACGATGTTCCATCCTGTGTCTTTTTGATGCTGGCTTTCACAGGTGACAGGCCCAATAGTGGGCCTTCCGGATCATATGGGGACTCAATTTTTACCTTTCAACGCACTGCCATTCTGTTCCTATTATTGGCGGTTACCAGTTTACATCCCACTTAGACCGAGAGGTTACGCTATTCTCCACAACTTCTTCAACATCTATTGTTTGTTGACGTTTTGCTGATGGTCATTCTGACTGGTGTGAGGTGATACGTTTGTGTAGATTGGATTTGCATGCGTCTAATAATTCCTGATGTTTTGCGTGTATCAATGTCCTTTTCATTTTTTTTTAAGATTCAGCTAAACTTACAACTTCAAATTTCCTTCTTGAAAAATTTGCCGCGTTTGGATTTTTTTGGCCATTCCCTACCCCAGGACAGTTTTTGAGGGCATGAGTCATTTACAGCCCTGCAGTCCTTGTGAATATTAGTGACCATTAGCAGTGGATTTAAAGCTGCTGTTTGAGGAAACGGCCTTAAGGTGGCAGCATTTCTACGTTGCCAACTCTGCTTGCTAGGGAAACAGAACCTTGCTGCAAGTTGTGCTTTTAGGTTGCAGATTAGAGTGGAATGTGTCAGGACAAACCCCCATAAGTTTTAGCCTCCTTAATTCTTGTTTGTGTCTTTAAGTTTTCATTTTTATCAGAGCAAATTGGATTTTAAAATGTCTTTTGTTCTAGCTGCACAGAATCTTGTTCATGTACACATATACATATATCTATTGATCTTTGTGTCCTTTTCCATGTAGGTTATTGTAGAGTGTTGAATAGACCACTCTTGGTATTCCATAGGTCTTTGGGGATGATATATTTTATATGTATTAGTATATGTTTGTTAACCCCAATATCCTAATTTGTCCATTCCTCACACCTTTTCTTTGGCTTAACCATAAGTTTGTCTTCTCCATCTGAGATTGTCTTTCCCTATGGAGATATGTTCATTTTTATGAATTTTCAGATAACATAAGTGATATCGTAGAACATTTGTCTTTCGCAATCTGACTTACTTCACGTTGTGTGATTATCTCTAGGCTCATCCGTGGTGCTGCATATGCCATTCTTTTATTTTTTTTCGTGGCTAATATTCCATTCTGTACATATACCACTTCTTCTTTGTCCATTCATCTGTTTATGGAGCTTTTTTTTGCTTCCATGTCTTGGCTCTTTCAATATTGCTGCAGTGCACATTTGCCTGCCTCTGTCTTTCCGATTCTGGTGGTCTTAGGTTATAGGCCCAGAAGGTGCCCTGCTGCATCATACGGTAGCTCAATTTTTACCTTTTAAAGCAGCTGCATTCAGTTTTCATTAGTGCTGTTAGCACTTTACACCCCATCAGCAGCTAGAAGGTACACAGTTCCCTAAAACCTCTTCAGCATTTATAGTTTGTAGACTTTTTGCTGATGGTCATTTGACTGGTGTGAGCTGAAACCTTTGTGGACGTTGGATTTGCATGCAGCTAATAATTCCTTATACTGAGCTTTAGGCGTGTCTTTTTTTTTCTTTTCCTTTTTTTTTTAAAGAGTGAGTACAACTTCCCTCTCATAATGACTTCTTGAAAACTTTGTCATGTGTTGAAATTTCTTGCCTATTCCCTACCCCAGGACATTTTTTGAGGGCAGGTATCATTTACAGCCCCGCAGTCCTCGTGACTATTAAGCGACCATTAGCACTGTGTTTAAAGCTGCTGTTGTGGGAAACAGCCACAAGGCGGCAGCATTATTACGTTCTCAACTCTTGTTACTAGGGCAACAGAGTCTTCCTGGACGTCGTGTTCCTCGGTTGTAAATTAGAGTGGAATGTGCTGGGACAAGCCCCCAGAAGTTTATGTCTCCTTACTTATGTTCGTTTTTTAAATTTAATTTATATTTCTTATTGGAGGAAATTTGATTAGAGTGTTGTGATTGTCTGGCTGTACAGAATCTGGTCAATGATTCATACATATGTCTGTTCATCTTCGGATCCTGTTACCATGTATGTTATTACAGAATGTTGAGTAGACCTCCCTTGGTATTTGGTAGGTGTTTTGTCATGATATATTTTATATGTATTGGTGATTATATAATTCATATAGTTTATATGTTATATGTTTATATACATTTAACATACGTTAGTATATGTATGCTACCCCCATAATCCTAATTTATCCATCCTCCCACCTTTCATTTTGGTTAACCATTAGTTTGTTTTATCAGTCTGTGAGTGTGTTTTTCTGTGGAAATATGTTCATTGGGAGCAATCTTAGGATAACACGTATAAATGACATCATAGGATATTTGTCATTCCCTTTTGACTTACGTAACGTACTATGATTATTTCTAGGCTCATGTGTAATCCTGAAAACGGCATTGTTCATTTTTTTCCCGAGGCTACTATTCCATTCGGTACGTATACCACTTCTTCTTTGTCCATTTATCTGTTGATGGACATTTTGTTTGCTTGCATGGCTTGGCTATTGTAAATATTGCTGCAGGGCATGTTTGCCTGTCTGTGCCTTTCCCATTCTGGTCTTCTTAGGGTATAGGCCCATTAGGGGATCGGCCGCATGATATGGTAGCTCAATTTTTACCTTTTAAACGCAGCTCCGTTCTGTTCTCATGATTAGCTGTTACCAGTTTACATCCAACCAACAGCATAGTGGGTATGCATTTCTCCCCCAACCCGTCAGCATGCATTGTTTGTAGACTTTTTACGGATGGCATTTTGAATATTGGGTGGTGAAATCTTTTTGTAGTTTGGATTTGCATCCAACCAATAGTTCCTGATATTGAGCTTTTATCCATGTTCTTCTTTTTTTAAAACAACCGAGTGAGTAACACTTACCTCTTCAAATTGTTTTCTTGAAAAATTTTCCGTGTTGTGAACTTTCTTGGCCATTACCTACCCCAGGACATGTTTTGAGGACACATGTCATTTACGGCCCTACAATTACTGTGAATCTCAAGTGACCCTTAGCCCTGTGTTTAAAGCTGCTGTTGTGGGAAACGGCCACAAGGCGGCAGCATTTCTCCATTCCCAAGTCTGGTTACTAGGGCAGCAGAGCCTTCCTGAAAGTTGTGTTCCTAGGTTGTAAATTAGAATGGGATGTGCCAGGGAAAACCCCAATAACTTTATGTCTCATTAATTGTTGTTCGTGGTTTTAATTTTTTAAATTGGGGTAATGAGCAGAATAGTGTTTGTTCTGGGTGTGCACAATCAGGTTCAATTGAACATTATATATATCTACTCATGTACAGATCCTCTTCCCATGTAAATTACTATTATTTTTTTAAATAAATTTATTTTATTTATTTATTTATTTTTGGCTGAGTTGGATCTTCGTTGCTGCATGTGGGCTTTCTCCAGTTGCGGTGAGCGGGGGCTACTCTCCGTTGCGGTGCACCGGCTTCTCACTGCAGTGGCTTCTCTTGTTGCGGAGCACGGGCTCTAGGCGTGTGGGCTTCAGTAGTTGTGGCGCATGGGCTCAGTAGTTATGGCTCATGGGCTCCAGAGCGTAGGCTCATTAGTTGTGGTGCACGGGCTTAGTTGCTCTGCTGCATGTGGGACCTTCCCGAACTAGGGATCGAACCTGTGTCCCCTGCATTGGCAGGTGGATTCTTAACCACGGTGCCACCAGGCAAGCCCCCGTGTAAATTATTACAGAGCGTTCAGTAGACCTCCCTTGGTATATGGTCGGTCTTTTTGATACGTGTGTTTAATATGTATTTGTATACGTACGGTAACCCTAATCTTAATGTATCCATTCCTCCCACCTTTCCTTTTAGATAACCATAGTTTGTTTTCTAAGTCTGTGAGAGTCTTTCTCTGTGGAAATATGTTCATACGTGTCAGTTGTTAGGTAACAGCTAGGAGTGATATCACAGGTTATTTGTCGGCTGCTTTCCGACTTACCTCATGTTCTGTGATTATCTCTAGGCTCATCTATGGTGCTGCAAAGAGCAGTGTTTCATCCTTTTCCATGGCGAATATTGCATTGTGTACATGGACCACTTCTTCTTTGTGCATTCATCTGTGGATGGACATTTTGGTTACTTCCAAGTCTTGGCAATGCTAAATATTGATGCAGTGCAGGATTGCCAGCCTGTGTCTTTTGGATTCTGGTCTTCTCAGGGATTAGGCCCAGCAGTGGGCCTACTAGATCATATGGTAGTTCAAATTTTTCCCTTTCAACGCACCTCCATTCTGTTCTCACTACTGGCTGTTACCAGTGTACATCCCACCAGCAACTAGAGGGTACACAGTTCTCTAAAACCCCTTCAGAATTTATTGTTTGTAGACTTTTTACTGATGGCATTTTGAGTGTTGGGTGGTGATACCTTTTTGTAGGTTGGATTTGCATGCGTCTAATAATTCCCGATATTGAGCTTTCATCTACATTTTTTTTTTTAAGTAAAACAGAGAAACTCACCTCTTCAAATTGTTTCCTTGAAAAATTTGCCATGTTCTGAATTCCTGTGGCCATTACCTGCACCAGGACATTTTTTGAGGGCAGGTGTCCTTTACAGCCCTGTAGTAATTGTGAATATCACATGACCATTAGTTCTGCATTTAAAGCTGCTGTTGCAGGAAACGGCCACAAGGGGGCAGCATTTCTATATTCCCAACTCTGGTTACTAGGGCAACACAGCCTTCCTGGAAGTCCTGTTTGTAGGTTGTAAAGTAGAGTGGAATGTGCCAGGACAAACCCCCAGAAACTATGTCTACTTATTTGTTGTTGATATTCTCAGTTTAATTTTCATTTTTCTCAGAGCAAATTTGATTGCAATGTTGTGTTTGTTCTAGGTGTACAGAATGTCTTTCATTGATTCATATATCTTTTCATGTTTGGATCCTGTTCCGTAGAGATTATTACAGAATGTTGTGTAGACCTCTCTTGGTATTCGGTATGTCTGATGATTATATATTTTATAAGTATTAGCATATGTCTGTTAAACCCAATATCCTCCGTTATACATTCCTCACACCTTTCCGTTTGGTTAAGCACAAGCTTGTTTTCTGAACACGTGAGTGTCCTTCTCTGTGGAAATAGGTTCATTCCTATCAATTTTTACATAAGACCTATACGTGATATCATAGGATATGTGTCTCTCGCTTTCTGACTTACTTCAAGTTGTGTGATTGTCTGTAGCCTCGTCTATGGTGCTGCAAACGGCATTGTTTCATTCTTTTCTGTGTCTAATATTGCATTGTGTACATGGACCACTTTTTCGTCCATTCATCTGATGATGGACATTTTTGTTGCTTCCATGTCTTGGCTATTGTAAATACTGCTGCAATACACGATGTTCCATCCTGTGTCTTTTTGATGCTGGCTTTCACAGGTGACAGGCCCAATAGTGGGCCTTCCGGATCATATGGGGACTCAATTTTTACCTTTCAACGCACTGCCATTCTGTTCCTATTATTGGCGGTTACCAGTTTACATCCCACTTAGACCGAGAGGTTACGCTATTCTCCACAACTTCTTCAACATCTATTGTTTGTTGACGTTTTGCTGATGGTCATTCTGACTGGTGTGAGGTGATACGTTTGTGTAGATTGGATTTGCATGCGTCTAATAATTCCTGATGTTTTGCGTGTATCAATGTCCTTTTCATTTTTTTTTAAGATTCAGCTAAACTTACAACTTCAAATTTCCTTCTTGAAAAATTTGCCGCGTTTGGATTTTTTTGGCCATTCCCTACCCCAGGACAGTTTTTGAGGGCATGAGTCATTTACAGCCCTGCAGTCCTTGTGAATATTAGTGACCATTAGCAGTGGATTTAAAGCTGCTGTTTGAGGAAACGGCCTTAAGGTGGCAGCATTTCTACGTTGCCAACTCTGCTTGCTAGGGAAACAGAACCTTGCTGCAAGTTGTGCTTTTAGGTTGCAGATTAGAGTGGAATGTGTCAGGACAAACCCCCATAAGTTTTAGCCTCCTTAATTCTTGTTTGTGTCTTTAAGTTTTCATTTTTATCAGAGCAAATTGGATTTTAAAATGTCTTTTGTTCTAGCTGCACAGAATCTTGTTCATGTACACATATACATATATCTATTGATCTTTGTGTCCTTTTCCATGTAGGTTATTGTAGAGTGTTGAATAGACCACTCTTGGTATTCCATAGGTCTTTGGGGATGATATATTTTATATGTATTAGTATATGTTTGTTAACCCCAATATCCTAATTTGTCCATTCCTCACACCTTTTCTTTGGCTTAACCATAAGTTTGTCTTCTCCATCTGAGATTGTCTTTCCCTATGGAAATATGTTCATTTTTATGAATTTTCAGATAACATAAGTGATATCGTAGAACATTTGTCTTTCGCAATCTGACTTACTTCACGTTGTGTGATTATCTCTAGGCTCATCCGTGGTGCTGCATATGCCATTCTTTTATTTTTTTTCGTGGCTAATATTCCATTCTGTACATATACCACTTCTTCTTTGTCCATTCATCTGTTTATGGAGCTTTTTTTTGCTTCCATGTCTTGGCTCTTTCAATATTGCTGCAGTGCACATTTGCCTGCCTCTGTCTTTCCGATTCTGGTGGTCTTAGGTTATAGGCCCAGAAGGTGCCCTGCTGCATCATACGGTAGCTCAATTTTTACCTTTTAAAGCAGCTGCATTCAGTTTTCATTAGTGCTGTTAGCACTTTACACCCCATCAGCAGCTAGAAGGTACACAGTTCCCTAAAACCTCTTCAGCATTTATAGTTTGTAGACTTTTTGCTGATGGTCATTTGACTGGTGTGAGCTGAAACCTTTGTGGACGTTGGATTTGCATGCAGCTAATAATTCCTTATACTGAGCTTTAGGCATGTCTTTTTTTTCCTTTTCCTTTTTTTTTTTAAAGAGTGAGTACAACTTCCCTCTCATATTGACTTCTTGAAAACTTTGTCATGTGTTGAAATTTCTTGCCTATTCCCTACCCCAGGACATTTTTTGAGGGCAGGTATCATTTACAGCCCCGCAGTCCTCGTGACTATTAAGCGACCATTAGCACTGTGTTTAAAGCTGCTGTTGTGGGAAACAGCCACAAGGCGGCAGCATTATTACGTTCTCAACTCTTGTTACTAGGGCAACAGAGTCTTCCTGGACGTCGTGTTCCTCGGTTGTAAATTAGAGTGGAATGTGCTGGGACAAGCCCCCAGAAGTTTATGTCTCCTTACTTATGTTCGTTTTTTAAATTTAATTTATATTTCTTATCGGAGGAAATTTGATTAGAGTGTTGTGATTGTCTGGCTGTACAGAATCTGGTCAATGATTCATACATATGTCTGTTCATCTTCGGATCCTGTTACCATGTATGTTATTACAGAATGTTGAGTAGACCTCCCTTGGTATTTGGTAGGTGTTTTGTCATGATATATTTTATATGTATTGGTGATTATATAATTCATATAGTTTATATGTTATATGTTTATATACATTTAACATATGTTAGTATATGTATGCTAATTTCCTAATAATCCTAATTTATCCATCCTCCCACCTTTCATTTTGGTTAACCATTAGTTTGTTTTATCAGTCTGTGAGTGTGTTTTTCTGTGGAAATATGTTCATTGGGAGCAATCTTAGGATAACACGTATAAATGATATCATAGGATATTTGTCATTCCCTTTTGACTTACGTAACGTACTATGATTATTTCTAGGCTCATGTGTAGTCCTGCAAACGGCATTGTTCATTTTTTTCCCGAGGCTACTATTCCATTCGGTACGTATACCACTTCTTCTTTGTCCATTTATCTGTTGATGGACATTTTGTTTGCTTGCATGGCTTGGCTATTGTAAATATTGCTGCAGGGCATGTTTGCCTGTCTGTGCCTTTCCCATTCTGGTCTTCTTAGGGTATAGGCCCATTAGGGGATCGGCCGCATGATATGGTAGCTCAAGTTTTACCTTTTAAACGCAGCTCCGTTCTGTTCTCATGATTAGCTGTTACCAGTTTACATCCAACCAACAGCATAGTGGGTATGCATTTCTCCCCCAACCCGTCAGCATGCATTGTTTGTAGACTTTTTACGGATGGCATTTTGAATATTGGGTGGTGAAATCTTTTTGTAGTTTGGATTTGCATCCAACCAATAATTCCTGATATTGAGCTTTTATCCATGTTCTTCTTTTTTTAAAACAACCGAGTGAGTAACACTTACCTCTTCAAATTGTTTTCTTGAAAAATTTTCCGTGTTGTGAACTTTCTTGGCCATTACCTACCCCAGGACATGTTTTGAGGACACGTGTCATTTACGGCCCTACAATTACTGTGAATCTCAAGTGACCCTTAGCCCTGTGTTTAAAGCTGCTGTTGTGGGAAACGGCCACAAGGCGGCAGCATTTCTCCATTCCCAAGTCTGGTTACTAGGGCAGCAGAGCCTTCCTGAAAGTTGTGTTCCTAGGTTGTAAATTAGAATGGGATGTGCCAGGGAAAACCCCAATAACTTTATGTCTCATTAATTGTTGTTCGTGGTTTTAATTTTTTAAATTGGGGTAATGAGCAGAATAGTGTTTGTTCTGGGTGTGCACAATCAGGTTCAATTGAACATTATATATATCTACTCATGTACAGATCCTCTTCCCGTGTAAATTACTATTATTTTTTTAAATAAATTTATTTTATTTATTTATTTATTTTTGGCTGAGTTGGATCTTCGTTGCTGCATGTGGGCTTTCTCCAGTTGCGGTGAGCGGGGGCTACTCTCCATTGCGGTGCACCGGCTTCTCACTGCAGTGGCTTCTCTTGTTGCGGAGCACGGGCTCTAGGCGTGTGGGCTTCAGTAGTTGTGGCGCATGGGCTCAGTAGTTATGGCTCATGGGCTCCAGAGCGTAGGCTCATTAGTTGTGGTGCACGGGCTTAGTTGCTCTGCTGCATGTGGGACCTTCCCGAACCAGGGATCGAACCTGTGTCCCCTGCATTGGCAGGTGGATTCTTAACCACGGTGCCACCAGGCAAGCCCCCGTGTAAATTATTACAGAGCGTTCAGTAGACCTCCCTTGGTATATGGTCGGTCTTTTTGATACGTGTGTTTAATATGTATTTGCATACGTACGGTAACCCTAATCTTAATGTATCCATTCCTCCCACCTTTCCTTTTAGATAACCATAGTTTGTTTTCTAAGTCTGTGAGAGTCTTTCTCTGTGGAAATATGTTCATACGTGTCAGTTGTTAGGTAACAGCTAGGAGTGATATCACAGGTTATTTGTCGGCTGCTTTCCGACTTACCTCATGTTCTGTGATTATCTCTAGGCTCATCTATGGTGCTGCAAAGAGCAGTGTTTCATCCTTTTCCATGGCGAATATTGCATTGTGTACATGGACCACTTCTTCTTTGTGCATTCATCTGTGGATGGACATTTTGGTTACTTCCAAGTCTTGGCAATGCTAAATATTGATGCAGTGCAGGATTGCCAGCCTGTGTCTTTTGGATTCTGGTCTTCTCAGGGATTAGGCCCAGCAGTGGGCCTACTAGATCATATGGTAGTTCAAATTTTTCCCTTTCAACGCACCTCCATTCTGTTCTCACTACTGGCTGTTACCAGTGTACATCCCACCAGCAACTAGAGGGTACACAGTTCTCTAAAACCCCTTCAGAATTTATTGTTTGTAGACTTTTTACTGATGGCATTTTGAGTGTTGGGTGGTGATACCTTTTTGTAGGTTGGATTTGCATGCGTCTAATAATTCCCGATATTGAGCTTTCATCTACGTTTTTTTTTTTTAAGTAAAACAGAGAAACTCACCTCTTCAAATTGTTTCCTTGAAAAATTTGCCATGTTCTGAATTCCTGTGGCCATTACCTGCACCAGGACATTTTTTGAGGGCAGGTGTCCTTTACAGCCCTGTAGTAATTGTGAATATCACATGACCATTAGTTCTGCATTTAAAGCTGCTGTTGCAGGAAACGGCCACAAGGGGGCAGCATTTCTATATTCCCAACTCTGGTTACTAGGGCAACACAGCCTTCCTGGAAGTCCTGTTTGTAGGTTGTAAAGTAGAGTGGAATGTGCCAGGACAAACCCCCAGAAACTATGTCTACTTATTTGTTGTTGATATTCTCAGTTTAATTTTCATTTTTCTCAGAGCAAATTTGATTGCAATGTTGTGTTTGTTCTAGGTGTACAGAATGTCTTTCATTGATTCATATATCTTTTCATGTTTGGATCCTGTTCCGTAGAGATTATTGCAGAATGTTGTGTAGACCTCTCTTGGTATTCGGTATGTCTGATGATTATATATTTTATAAGTATTAGCATATGTCTGTTAAACCCAATATCCTCCGTTATACATTCCTCACACCTTTCCGTTTGGTTAAGCACAAGCTTGTTTTCTGAACACGTGAGTGTCCTTCTCTGTGGAAATAGGTTCATTCCTATCAATTTTTACATAAGACCTATACGTGATATCATAGGATATGTGTCTCTCGCTTTCTGACTTACTTCAAGTTGTGTGATTGTCTGTAGCCTCGTCTATGGTGCTGCAAACGGCATTGTTTCATTCTTTTCTGTGTCTAATATTGCATTGTGTACATGGACCACTTTTTCGTCCATTCATCTGATGATGGACATTTTTGTTGCTTCCATGTCTTGGCTATTGTAAATACTGCTGCAATACACGATGTTCCATCCTGTGTCTTTTTGATGCTGGCTTTCACGGGTGACAGGCCCAATAGTGGGCCTTCCGGATCATATGGGGACTCAATTTTTACCTTTCAACGCACTGCCATTCTGTTCCTATTATTGGCGGTTACCAGTTTACATCCCACTTAGACCGAGAGGTTACGCTATTCTCCACAACTTCTTCAACATCTATTGTTTGTTGACGTTTTGCTGATGGTCATTCTGACTGGTGTGAGGTGATACGTTTGTGTAGATTGGATTTGCATGCGTCTAATAATTCCTGATGTTTTGCGTGTATCAATGTCCTTTTCATTTTTTTTTAAGATTCAGCTAAACTTACAACTTCAAATTTCCTTCTTGAAAAATTTGCCGCGTTTGGATTTTTTTGGCCATTCCCTACCCCAGGACAGTTTTTGAGGGCATGAGTCATTTACAGCCCTGCAGTCCTTGTGAATATTAGTGACCATTAGCAGTGGATTTAAAGCTGCTGTTTGAGGAAACGGCCTTAAGGTGGCAGCATTTCTACGTTGCCAACTCTGCTTGCTAGGGAAACAGAACCTTGCTGCAAGTTGTGCTTTTAGGTTGCAGATTAGAGTGGAATGTGTCAGGACAAACCCCCATAAGTTTTAGCCTCCTTAATTCTTGTTTGTGTCTTTAAGTTTTCATTTTTATCAGAGCAAATTGGATTTTAAAATGTCTTTTGTTCTAGCTGCACAGAATCTTGTTCATGTACACATATACATATATCTATTGATCTTTGTGTCCTTTTCCATGTAGGTTATTGTAGAGTGTTGAATAGACCACTCTTGGTATTCCATAGGTCTTTGGGGATGATATATTTTATATGTATTAGTATATGTTTGTTAACCCCAATATCCTAATTTGTCCATTCCTCACACCTTTTCTTTGGCTTAACCATAAGTTTGTCTTCTCCATCTGAGATTGTCTTTCCCTATGGAGATATGTTCATTTTTATGAATTTTCAGATAACATAAGTGATATCGTAGAACATTTGTCTTTCGCAATCTGACTTACTTCACGTTGTGTGATTATCTCTAGGCTCATCCGTGGTGCTGCATATGCCATTCTTTTATTTTTTTTCGTGGCTAATATTCCATTCTGTACATATACCACTTCTTCTTTGTCCATTCATCTGTTTATGGAGCTTTTTTTTGCTTCCATGTCTTGGCTCTTTCAATATTGCTGCAGTGCACATTTGCCTGCCTCTGTCTTTCCGATTCTGGTGGTCTTAGGTTATAGGCCCAGAAGGTGCCCTGCCGCATCATACGGTAGCTCAAGTTTTACCTTTTAAAGCAGCTGCATTCAGTTTTCATTAGTGCTGTTAGCACTTTACACCCCATCAGCAGCTAGAAGGTACACAGTTCCCTAAAACCTCTTCAGCATTTATAGTTTGTAGACTTTTTGCTGATGGTCATTTGACTGGTGTGAGCTGAAACCTTTGTGGACGTTGGATTTGCATGCAGCTAATAATTCCTTATACTGAGCTTTAGGCATGTCTTTTTTTTCCTTTTCCTTTTTTTTTTTAAAGAGTGAGTACAACTTCCCTCTCATATTGACTTCTTGAAAACTTTGTCATGTGTTGAAATTTCTTGCCTATTCCCTACCCCAGGACATTTTTTGAGGGCAGGTATCATTTACAGCCCCGCAGTCCTCGTGACTATTAAGCGACCATTAGCACTGTGTTTAAAGCTGCTGTTGTGGGAAACAGCCACAAGGCGGCAGCATTATTACGTTCTCAACTCTTGTTACTAGGGCAACAGAGTCTTCCTGGACGTCGTGTTCCTCGGTTGTAAATTAGAGTGGAATGTGCTGGGACAAGCCCCCAGAAGTTTATGTCTCCTTACTTATGTTCGTTTTTTAAATTTAATTTATATTTCTTATCGGAGGAAATTTGATTAGACTGTTGTGATTGTCTGGCTGTACAGAATCTGGTCAATGATTCATACATATGTCTGTTCATCTTCGGATCCTGTTACCATGTATGTTATTACAGAATGTTGAGTAGACCTCCCTTGGTATTTGGTAGGTGTTTTGTCATGATATATTTTATATGTATTGGTGATTATATAATTCATATAGTTTATATGTTATATGTTTATATACATTTAACATATGTTAGTATATGTATGCTAATTTCCTAATAATCCTAATTTATCCATCCTCCCACCTTTCATTTTGGTTAACCATTAGTTTGTTTTATCAGTCTGTGAGTGTGTTTTTCTGTGGAAATATGTTCATTGGGAGCAATCTTAGGATAACACGTATAAATGATATCATAGGATATTTGTCATTCCCTTTTGACTTACGTAACGTACTATGATTATTTCTAGGCTCATGTGTAGTCCTGAAAACGGCATTGTTCATTTTTTTCCCGAGGCTACTATTCCATTCGGTACGTATACCACTTCTTCTTTGTCCATTTATCTGTTGATGGACATTTTGTTTGCTTGCATGGCTTGGCTATTGTAAATATTGCTGCAGGGCATGTTTGCCTGTCTGTGCCTTTCCCATTCTGGTCTTCTTAGGGTATAGGCCCATTAGGGGATCGGCCGCATGATATGGTAGCTCAATTTTTACCTTTTAAACGCAGCTCCGTTCTGTTCTCATGATTAGCTGTTACCAGTTTACATCCAACCAACAGCATAGTGGGTATGCATTTCTCCCCCAACCCGTCAGCATGCATTGTTTGTAGACTTTTTACGGATGGCATTTTGAATATTGGGTGGTGAAATCTTTTTGTAGTTTGGATTTGCATCCAACCAATAATTCCTGATATTGAGCTTTTATCCATGTTCTTCTTTTTTTAAAACAACCGAGTGAGTAACACTTACCTCTTCAAATTGTTTTCTTGAAAAATTTTCCGTGTTGTGAACTTTCTTGGCCATTACCTACCCCAGGACATGTTTTGAGGACACGTGTCATTTACGGCCCTACAATTACTGTGAATCTCAAGTGACCCTTAGCCCTGTGTTTAAAGCTGCTGTTGTGGGAAACGGCCACAAGGCGGCAGCATTTCTCCATTCCCAAGTCTGGTTACTAGGGCAGCAGAGCCTTCCTGAAAGTTGTGTTCCTAGGTTGTAAATTAGAATGGGATGTGCCAGGGAAAACCCCAATAACTTTATGTCTCATTAATTGTTGTTCGTGGTTTTAATTTTTTAAATTGGGGTAATGAGCAGAATAGTGTTTGTTCTGGGTGTGCACAATCAGGTTCAATTGAACATTATATATATCTACTCATGTACAGATCCTCTTCCCATGTAAATTACTATTATTTTTTTAAATAAATTTATTTTATTTATTTATTTATTTTTGGCTGAGTTGGATCTTCGTTGCTGCATGTGGGCTTTCTCCAGTTGCGGTGAGCGGGGGCTACTCTCCGTTGCGGTGCACCGGCTTCTCACTGCAGTGGCTTCTCTTGTTGCGGAGCACGGGCTCTAGGCGTGTGGGCTTCAGTAGTTGTGGCGCATGGGCTCAGTAGTTATGGCTCATGGGCTCCAGAGCGTAGGCTCATTAGTTGTGGTGCACGGGCTTAGTTGCTCTGCTGCATGTGGGACCTTCCCGAACCAGGGATCGAACCTGTGTCCCCTGCATTGGCAGGTGGATTCTTAACCACGGTGCCACCAGGCAAGCCCCCGTGTAAATTATTACAGAGCGTTCAGTAGACCTCCCTTGGTATATGGTCGGTCTTTTTGATACGTGTGTTTAATATGTATTTGCATACGTACGGTAACCCTAATCTTAATGTATCCATTCCTCCCACCTTTCCTTTTAGATAACCATAGTTTGTTTTCTAAGTCTGTGAGAGTCTTTCTCTGTGGAAATATGTTCATACGTGTCAGTTGTTAGGTAACAGCTAGGAGTGATATCACAGGTTATTTGTCGGCTGCTTTCCGACTTACCTCATGTTCTGTGATTATCTCTAGGCTCATCTATGGTGCTGCAAAGAGCAGTGTTTCATCCTTTTCCATGGCGAATATTGCATTGTGTACATGGACCACTTCTTCTTTGTGCATTCATCTGTGGATGGACATTTTGGTTACTTCCAAGTCTTGGCAATGCTAAATATTGATGCAGTGCAGGATTGCCAGCCTGTGTCTTTTGGATTCTGGTCTTCTCAGGGATTAGGCCCAGCAGTGGGCCTACTAGATCATATGGTAGTTCAAATTTTTCCCTTTCAACGCACCTCCATTCTGTTCTCACTACTGGCTGTTACCAGTGTACATCCCACCAGCAACTAGAGGGTACACAGTTCTCTAAAACCCCTTCAGAATTTATTGTTTGTAGACTTTTTACTGATGGCATTTTGAGTGTTGGGTGGTGATACCTTTTTGTAGGTTGGATTTGCATGCGTCTAATAATTCCCGATATTGAGCTTTCATCTACGTTTTTTTTTTTAAGTAAAACAGAGAAACTCACCTCTTCAAATTGTTTCCTTGAAAAATTTGCCATGTTCTGAATTCCTGTGGCCATTACCTGCACCAGGACATTTTTTGAGGGCAGGTGTCCTTTACAGCCCTGTAGTAATTGTGAATATCACATGACCATTAGTTCTGCATTTAAAGCTGCTGTTGCAGGAAACGGCCACAAGGGGGCAGCATTTCTATATTCCCAACTCTGGTTACTAGGGCAACACAGCCTTCCTGGAAGTCCTGTTTGTAGGTTGTAAAGTAGAGTGGAATGTGCCAGGACAAACCCCCAGAAACTATGTCTACTTATTTGTTGTTGATATTCTCAGTTTAATTTTCATTTTTCTCAGAGCAAATTTGATTGCAATGTTGTGTTTGTTCTAGGTGTACAGAATGTCTTTCATTGATTCATATATCTTTTCATGTTTGGATCCTGTTCCGTAGAGATTATTACAGAATGTTGTGTAGACCTCTCTTGGTATTCGGTATGTCTGATGATTATATATTTTATAAGTATTAGCATATGTCTGTTAAACCCAATATCCTCCGTTATACATTCCTCACACCTTTCCGTTTGGTTAAGCACAAGCTTGTTTTCTGAACACGTGAGTGTCCTTCTCTGTGGAAATAGGTTCATTCCTATCAATTTTTACATAAGACCTATACGTGATATCATAGGATATGTGTCTCTCGCTTTCTGACTTACTTCAAGTTGTGTGATTGTGTGTAGCCTCGTCTATGGTGCTGCAAACGGCATTGTTTCATTCTTTTCTGTGTCTAATATTGCATTGTGTACATGGACCACTTTTTCGTCCATTCATCTGATGATGGACATTTTTGTTGCTTCCATGTCTTGGCTATTGTAAATACTGCTGCAATACACGATGTTCCATCCTGTGTCTTTTTGATGCTGGCTTTCACAGGTGACAGGCCCAATAGTGGGCCTTCCGGATCATATGGGGACTCAATTTTTACCTTTCAACGCACTGCCATTCTGTTCCTATTATTGGCGGTTACCAGTTTACATCCCACTTAGACCGAGAGGTTACGCTATTCTCCACAACTTCTTCAACATCTATTGTTTGTTGACGTTTTGCTGATGGTCATTCTGACTGGTGTGAGGTGATACGTTTGTGTAGATTGGATTTGCATGCGTCTAATAATTCCTGATGTTTTGCGTGTATCAATGTCCTTTTCATTTTTTTTTAAGATTCAGCTAAACTTACAACTTCAAATTTCCTTCTTGAAAAATTTGCCGCGTTTGGATTTTTTTGGCCATTCCCTACCCCAGGACAGTTTTTGAGGGCATGAGTCATTTACAGCCCTGCAGTCCTTGTGAATATTAGTGACCATTAGCAGTGGATTTAAAGCTGCTGTTTGAGGAAACGGCCTTAAGGTGGCAGCATTTCTACGTTGCCAACTCTGCTTGCTAGGGAAACAGAACCTTGCTGCAAGTTGTGCTTTTAGGTTGCAGATTAGAGTGGAATGTGTCAGGACAAACCCCCATAAGTTTTAGCCTCCTTAATTCTTGTTTGTGTCTTTAAGTTTTCATTTTTATCAGAGCAAATTGGATTTTAAAATGTCTTTTGTTCTAGCTGCACAGAATCTTGTTCATGTACACATATACATATATCTATTGATCTTTGTGTCCTTTTCCATGTAGGTTATTGTAGAGTGTTGAATAGACCACTCTTGGTATTCCATAGGTCTTTGGGGATGATATATTTTATATGTATTAGTATATGTTTGTTAACCCCAATATCCTAATTTGTCCATTCCTCACACCTTTTCTTTGGCTTAACCATAAGTTTGTCTTCTCCATCTGAGATTGTCTTTCCCTATGGAGATATGTTCATTTTTATGAATTTTCAGATAACATAAGTGATATCGTAGAACATTTGTCTTTCGCAATCTGACTTACTTCACGTTGTGTGATTATCTCTAGGCTCATCCGTGGTGCTGCATATGCCATTCTTTTATTTTTTTTCGTGGCTAATATTCCATTCTGTACATATACCACTTCTTCTTTGTCCATTCATCTGTTTATGGAGCTTTTTTTTGCTTCCATGTCTTGGCTCTTTCAATATTGCTGCAGTGCACATTTGCCTGCCTCTGTCTTTCCGATTCTGGTGGTCTTAGGTTATAGGCCCAGAAGGTGCCCTGCCGCATCATACGGTAGCTCAAGTTTTACCTTTTAAAGCAGCTGCATTCAGTTTTCATTAGTGCTGTTAGCACTTTACACCCCATCAGCAGCTAGAAGGTACACAGTTCCCTAAAACCTCTTCAGCATTTATAGTTTGTAGACTTTTTGCTGATGGTCATTTGACTGGTGTGAGCTGAAACCTTTGTGGACGTTGGATTTGCATGCAGCTAATAATTCCTTATACTGAGCTTTAGGCATGTCTTTTTTTTCCTTTTCCTTTTTTTTTTTTAAAGAGTGAGTACAACTTCCCTCTCATATTGACTTCTTGAAAACTTTGTCATGTGTTGAAATTTCTTGCCTATTCCCTACCCCAGGACATTTTTTGAGGGCAGGTATCATTTACAGCCCCGCAGTCCTCGTGACTATTAAGCGACCATTAGCACTGTGTTTAAAGCTGCTGTTGTGGGAAACAGCCACAAGGCGGCAGCATTATTACGTTCTCAACTCTTGTTACTAGGGCAACAGAGTCTTCCTGGACGTCGTGTTCCTCGGTTGTAAATTAGAGTGGAATGTGCTGGGACAAGCCCCCAGAAGTTTATGTCTCCTTACTTATGTTCGTTTTTTAAATTTAATTTATATTTCTTATCGGAGGAAATTTGATTAGAGTGTTGTGATTGTCTGGCTGTACAGAATCTGGTCAATGATTCATACATATGTCTGTTCATCTTCGGATCCTGTTACCATGTATGTTATTACAGAATGTTGAGTAGACCTCCCTTGGTATTTGGTAGGTGTTTTGTCATGATATATTTTATATGTATTGGTGATTATATAATTCATATAGTTTATATGTTATATGTTTATATACATTTAACATATGTTAGTATATGTATGCTAATTTCCTAATAATCCTAATTTATCCATCCTCCCACCTTTCATTTTGGTTAACCATTAGTTTGTTTTATCAGTCTGTGAGTGTGTTTTTCTGTGGAAATATGTTCATTGGGAGCAATCTTAGGATAACACGTATAAATGATATCATAGGATATTTGTCATTCCCTTTTGACTTACGTAACGTACTATGATTATTTCTAGGCTCATGTGTAGTCCTGCAAACGGCATTGTTCATTTTTTTCCCGAGGCTACTATTCCATTCGGTACGTATACCACTTCTTCTTTGTCCATTTATCTGTTGATGGACATTTTGTTTGCTTGCATGGCTTGGCTATTGTAAATATTGCTGCAGGGCATGTTTGCCTGTCTGTGCCTTTCCCATTCTGGTCTTCTTAGGGTATAGGCCCATTAGGGGATCGGCCGCATGATATGGTAGCTCAATTTTTACCTTTTAAACGCAGCTCCGTTCTGTTCTCATGATTAGCTGTTACCAGTTTACATCCAACCAACAGCATAGTGGGTATGCATTTCTCCCCCAACCCGTCAGCATGCATTGTTTGTAGACTTTTTACGGATGGCATTTTGAATATTGGGTGGTGAAATCTTTTTGTAGTTTGGATTTGCAGCCAACCAATAATTCCTGATATTGAGCTTTTATCCATGTTCTTCTTTTTTTAAAACAACCGAGTGAGTAACACTTACCTCTTCAAATTGTTTTCTTGAAAAATTTTCCGTGTTGTGAACTTTCTTGGCCATTACCTACCCCAGGACATGTTTTGAGGACACGTGTCATTTACGGCCCTACAATTACTGTGAATCTCAAGTGACCCTTAGCCCTGTGTTTAAAGCTGCTGTTGTGGGAAACGGCCACAAGGCGGCAGCATTTCTCCATTCCCAAGTCTGGTTACTAGGGCAGCAGAGCCTTCCTGAAAGTTGTGTTCCTAGGTTGTAAATTAGAATGGGATGTGCCAGGGAAAACCCCAATAACTTTATGTCTCATTAATTGTTGTTCGTGGTTTTAATTTTTTAAATTGGGGTAATGAGCAGAATAGTGTTTGTTCTGGGTGTGCACAATCAGGTTCAATTGAACATTATATATATCTACTCATGTACAGATCCTCTTCCCATGTAAATTACTATTATTTTTTTAAATAAATTTATTTTATTTATTTATTTATTTTTGGCTGAGTTGGATCTTCGTTGCTGCATGTGGGCTTTCTCCAGTTGCGGTGAGCGGGGGCTACTCTCCGTTGCGGTGCACCGGCTTCTCACTGCAGTGGCTTCTCTTGTTGCGGAGCACGGGCTCTAGGCGTGTGGGCTTCAGTAGTTGTGGCGCATGGGCTCAGTAGTTATGGCTCATGGGCTCCAGAGCGTAGGCTCATTAGTTGTGGTGCACGGGCTTAATTGCTCTGCTGCATGTGGGACCTTCCCGAACCAGGGATCGAACCTGTGTCCCCTGCATTGGCAGGTGGATTCTTAACCACGGTGCCACCAGGCAAGCCCCCGTGTAAATTATTACAGAGCGTTCAGTAGACCTCCCTTGGTATATGGTCGGTCTTTTTGATACGTGTGTTTAATATGTATTTGCATACGTACGGTAACCCTAATCTTAATGTATCCATTCCTCCCACCTTTCCTTTTAGATAACCATAGTTTGTTTTCTAAGTCTGTGAGAGTCTTTCTCTGTGGAAATATGTTCATACGTGTCAGTTGTTAGGTAACAGCTAGGAGTGATATCACAGGTTATTTGTCGGCTGCTTTCCGACTTACCTCATGTTCTGTGATTATCTCTAGGCTCATCTATGGTGCTGCAAAGAGCAGTGTTTCATCCTTTTCCATGGCGAATATTGCATTGTGTACATGGACCACTTCTTCTTTGTGCATTCATCTGTGGATGGACATTTTGGTTACTTCCAAGTCTTGGCAATGCTAAATATTGATGCAGTGCAGGATTGCCAGCCTGTGTCTTTTGGATTCTGGTCTTCTCAGGGATTAGGCCCAGCAGTGGGCCTACTAGATCATATGGTAGTTCAAATTTTTCCCTTTCAACGCACCTCCATTCTGTTCTCACTACTGGCTGTTACCAGTGTACATCCCACCAGCAACTAGAGGGTACACAGTTCTCTAAAACCCCTTCAGAATTTATTGTTTGTAGACTTTTTACTGATGGCATTTTGAGTGTTGGGTGGTGATACCTTTTTGTAGGTTGGATTTGCATGCGTCTAATAATTCCCGATATTGAGCTTTCATCTACGTTTTTTTTTTAAGTAAAACAGAGAAACTCACCTCTTCAAATTGTTTCCTTGAAAAATTTGCCATGTTCTGAATTCCTGTGGCCATTACCTGCACCAGGACATTTTTTGAGGGCAGGTGTCCTTTACAGCCCTGTAGTAATTGTGAATATCACATGACCATTAGTTCTGCATTTAAAGCTGCTGTTGCAGGAAACGGCCACAAGGGGGCAGCATTTCTATATTCCCAACTCTGGTTACTAGGGCAACACAGCCTTCCTGGAAGTCCTGTTTGTAGGTTGTAAAGTAGAGTGGAATGTGCCAGGACAAACCCCCAGAAACTATGTCTACTTATTTGTTGTTGATATTCTCAGTTTAATTTTCATTTTTCTCAGAGCAAATTTGATTGCAATGTTGTGTTTGTTCTAGGTGTACAGAATGTCTTTCATTGATTCATATATCTTTTCATGTTTGGATCCTGTTCCGTAGAGATTATTACAGAATGTTGTGTAGACCTCTCTTGGTATTCGGTATGTCTGATGATTATATATTTTATAAGTATTAGCATATGTCTGTTAAACCCAATATCCTCCGTTATACATTCCTCACACCTTTCCGTTTGGTTAAGCACAAGCTTGTTTTCTGAACACGTGAGTGTCCTTCTCTGTGGAAATAGGTTCATTCCTATCAATTTTTACATAAGACCTATACGTGATATCATAGGATATGTGTCTCTCGCTTTCTGACTTACTTCAAGTTGTGTGATTGTGTGTAGCCTCGTCTATGGTGCTGCAAACGGCATTGTTTCATTCTTTTCTGTGTCTAATATTGCATTGTGTACATGGACCACTTTTTCGTCCATTCATCTGATGATGGACATTTTTGTTGCTTCCATGTCTTGGCTATTGTAAATACTGCTGCAATACACGATGTTCCATCCTGTGTCTTTTTGATGCTGGCTTTCACAGGTGACAGGCCCAATAGTGGGCCTTCCGGATCATATGGGGACTCAATTTTTACCTTTCAACGCACTGCCATTCTGTTCCTATTATTGGCGGTTACCAGTTTACATCCCACTTAGACCGAGAGGTTACGCTATTCTCCACAACTTCTTCAACATCTATTGTTTGTTGACGTTTTGCTGATGGTCATTCTGACTGGTGTGAGGTGATACGTTTGTGTAGATTGGATTTGCATGCGTCTAATAATTCCTGATGTTTTGCGTGTATCAATGTCCTTTTCATTTTTTTTTAAGATTCAGCTAAACTTACAACTTCAAATTTCCTTCTTGAAAAATTTGCCGCGTTTGGATTTTTTTGGCCATTCCCTACCCCAGGACAGTTTTTGAGGGCATGAGTCATTTACAGCCCTGCAGTCCTTGTGAATATTAGTGACCATTAGCAGTGGATTTAAAGCTGCTGTTTGAGGAAACGGCCTTAAGGTGGCAGCATTTCTACGTTGCCAACTCTGCTTGCTAGGGAAACAGAACCTTGCTGCAAGTTGTGCTTTTAGGTTGCAGATTAGAGTGGAATGTGTCAGGACAAACCCCCATAAGTTTTAGCCTCCTTAATTCTTGTTTGTGTCTTTAAGTTTTCATTTTTATCAGAGCAAATTGGATTTTAAAATGTCTTTTGTTCTAGCTGCACAGAATCTTGTTCATGTACACATATACATATATCTATTGATCTTTGTGTCCTTTTCCATGTAGGTTATTGTAGAGTGTTGAATAGACCACTCTTGGTATTCCATAGGTCTTTGGGGATGATATATTTTATATGTATTAGTATATGTTTGTTAACCCCAATATCCTAATTTGTCCATTCCTCACACCTTTTCTTTGGCTTAACCATAAGTTTGTCTTCTCCATCTGAGATTGTCTTTCCCTATGGAGATATGTTCATTTTTATGAATTTTCAGATAACATAAGTGATATCGTAGAACATTTGTCTTTCGCAATCTGACTTACTTCACGTTGTGTGATTATCTCTAGGCTCATCCGTGGTGCTGCATATGCCATTCTTTTATTTTTTTTCGTGGCTAATATTCCATTCTGTACATATACCACTTCTTCTTTGTCCATTCATCTGTTTATGGAGCTTTTTTTTGCTTCCATGTCTTGGCTCTTTCAATATTGCTGCAGTGCACATTTGCCTGCCTCTGTCTTTCCGATTCTGGTGGTCTTAGGTTATAGGCCCAGAAGGTGCCCTGCCGCATCATACGGTAGCTCAATTTTTACCTTTTAAAGCAGCTGCATTCAGTTTTCATTAGTGCTGTTAGCACTTTACACCCCATCAGCAGCTAGAAGGTACACAGTTCCCTAAAACCTCTTCAGCATTTATAGTTTGTAGACTTTTTGCTGATGGTCATTTGACTGGTGTGAGCTGAAACCTTTGTGGACGTTGGATTTGCATGCAGCTAATAATTCCTTATACTGAGCTTTAGGCATGTCTTTTTTTTCCTTTTCCTTTTTTTTTTTAAAGAGTGAGTACAACTTCCCTCTCATATTGACTTCTTGAAAACTTTGTCATGTGTTGAAATTTCTTGCCTATTCCCTACCCCAGGACATTTTTTGAGGGCAGGTATCATTTACAGCCCCGCAGTCCTCGTGACTATTAAGCGACCATTAGCACTGTGTTTAAAGCTGCTGTTGTGGGAAACAGCCACAAGGCGGCAGCATTATTACGTTCTCAACTCTTGTTACTAGGGCAACAGAGTCTTCCTGGACGTCGTGTTCCTCGGTTGTAAATTAGAGTGGAATGTGCTGGGACAAGCCCCCAGAAGTTTATGTCTCCTTACTTATGTTCGTTTTTTAAATTTAATTTATATTTCTTATCGGAGGAAATTTGATTAGAGTGTTGTGATTGTCTGGCTGTACAGAATCTGGTCAATGATTCATACATATGTCTGTTCATCTTCGGATCCTGTTACCATGTATGTTATTACAGAATGTTGAGTAGACCTCCCTTGGTATTTGGTAGGTGTTTTGTCATGATATATTTTATATGT
Source organism: Eubalaena glacialis (assembly GCF_028564815.1). Classification (NCBI taxonomy): domain Eukaryota; kingdom Metazoa; phylum Chordata; class Mammalia; order Artiodactyla; family Balaenidae; genus Eubalaena; species Eubalaena glacialis. Next base: position 123,803,811 of record NC_083722.1, read on the forward strand.
ATTGGTGATTATATAATTCATATAGTTTATATGTTATATGTTTATATACATTTAACATATGTTAGTATATGTATGCTAATTTCCTAATAATCCTAATTTATCCATCCTCCCACCTTTCATTTTGGTTAACCATTAGTTTGTTTTATCAGTCTGTGAGTGTGTTTTTCTGTGGAAATATGTTCATTGGGAGCAATCTTAGGATAACACGTATAAATGATATCATAGGATATTTGTCATTCCCTTTTGACTTACGTAACGTACTATGATTATTTCTAGGCTCATGTGTAGTCCTGCAAACGGCATTTTTCATTTTTTTCCCGAGGCTACTATTCCATTCGGTACGTATACCACTTCTTCTTTGTCCATTTATCTGTTGATGGACATTTTGTTTGCTTGCATGGCTTGGCTATTGTAAATATTGCTGCAGGGCATGTTTGCCTGTCTGTGCCTTTCCCATTCTGGTCTTCTTAGGGTATAGGCCCATTAGGGGATCGGCCGCATGATATGGTAGCTCAAGTTTTACCTTTTAAACGCAGCTCCGTTCTGTTCTCATGATTAGCTGTTACCAGTTTACATCCAACCAACAGCATAGTGGGTATGCATTTCTCCCCCAACCCGTCAGCATGCATTGTTTGTAGACTTTTTACGGATGGCATTTTGAATATTGGGTGGTGAAATCTTTTTGTAGTTTGGATTTGCATCCAACCAATAATTCCTGATATTGAGCTTTTATCCATGTTCTTCTTTTTTTAAAACAACCGAGTGAGTAACACTTACCTCTTCAAATTGTTTTCTTGAAAAATTTTCCGTGTTGTGAACTTTCTTGGCCATTACCTACCCCAGGACATGTTTTGAGGACACGTGTCATTTACGGCCCTACAATTACTGTGAATCTCAAGTGACCCTTAGCCCTGTGTTTAAAGCTGCTGTTGTGGGAAACGGCCACAAGGCGGCAGCATTTCTCCATTCCCAAGTCTGGTTACTAGGGCAGCAGAGCCTTCCTGAAAGTTGTGTTCCTAGGTTGTAAATTAGAATGGGATGTGCCAGGGAAAACCCCAATAACTTTATGTCTCATTAATTGTTGTTCGTGGTTTTAATTTTTTAAATTGGGGTAATGAGCAGAATAGTGTTTGTTCTGGGTGTGCACAATCAGGTTCAATTGAACATTATATATATCTACTCATGTACAGATCCTCTTCCCATGTAAATTACTATTATTTTTTTAAATAAATTTATTTTATTTATTTATTTATTTTTGGCTGAGTTGGATCTTCGTTGCTGCATGTGGGCTTTCTCCAGTTGCGGTGAGCGGGGGCTACTCTCCGTTGCGGTGCACCGGCTTCTCACTGCAGTGGCTTCTCTTGTTTCGGAGCACGGGCTCTAGGCGTGTGGGCTTCAGTAGTTGTGGTGCATGGGCTCAGTAGTTATGGCTCATGGGCTCCAGAGCGTAGGATCATTAGTTGTGGTGCACGGGCTTAGTTGCTCTGCTGCATGTGGGACCTTCCCGAACCAGGGATCGAACCTGTGTCCCCTGCATTGGCAGGTGGATTCTTAACCACGGTGCCACCAGGCAAGCCCCCGTGTAAATTATTACAGAGCGTTCAGTAGACCTCCCTTGGTATATGGTCGGTCTTTTTGATACGTGTGTTTAATATGTATTTGCATACGTACGGTAACCCTAATCTTAATGTATCCATTCCTCCCACCTTTCCTTTTAGATAACCATAGTTTGTTTTCTAAGTCTGTGAGAGTCTTTCTCTGTGGAAATATGTTCATACGTGTCAGTTGTTAGGTAACAGCTAGGAGTGATATCACAGGTTATTTGTCGGCTGCTTTCCGACTTACCTCATGTTCTGTGATTATCTCTAGGCTCATCTATGGTGCTGCAAAGAGCAGTGTTTCATCCTTTTCCATGGCGAATATTGCATTGTGTACATGGACCACTTCTTCTTTGTGCATTCATCTGTGGATGGACATTTTGGTTACTTCCAAGTCTTGGCAATGCTAAATATTGATGCAGTGCAGGATTGCCAGCCTGTGTCTTTTGGATTCTGGTCTTCTCAGGGATTAGGCCCAGCAGTGGGCCTACTAGATCATATGGTAGTTCAAATTTTTCCCTTTCAACGCACCTCCATTCTGTTCTCACTACTGGCTGTTACCAGTGTACATCCCACCAGCAACTAGAGGGTACACAGTTCTCTAAAACCCCTTCAGAATTTATTGTTTGTAGACTTTTTACTGATGGCATTTTGAGTGTTGGGTGGTGATACCTTTTTGTAGGTTGGATTTGCATGCGTCTAATAATTCCTGATATTGAGCTTTCATCTACGTTTTTTTTTTTAAGTAAAACAGAGAAACTCACCTCTTCAAATTGTTTCCTTGAAAAATTTGCCATGTTCTGAATTCCTGTGGCCATTACCTGCACCAGGACATTTTTTGAGGGCAGGTGTCCTTTACAGCCCTGTAGTAATTGTGAATATCACATGACCATTAGTTCTGCATTTAAAGCTGCTGTTGCAGGAAACGGCCACAAGGGGGCAGCATTTCTATATTCCCAACTCTGGTTACTAGGGCAACACAGCCTTCCTGGAAGTCCTGTTTGTAGGTTGTAAAGTAGAGTGGAATGTGCCAGGACAAACCCCCAGAAACTATGTCTACTTATTTGTTGTTGATATTCTCAGTTTAATTTTCATTTTTCTCAGAGCAAATTTGATTGCAATGTTGTGTTTGTTCTAGGTGTACAGAATGTCTTTCATTGATTCATATATCTTTTCATGTTTGGATCCTGTTCCGTAGAGATTATTACAGAATGTTGTGTAGACCTCTCTTGGTATTCGGTATGTCTGATGATTATATATTTTATAAGTATTAGCATATGTCTGTTAAACCCAATATCCTCCGTTATACATTCCTCACACCTTTCCGTTTGGTTAAGCACAAGCTTGTTTTCTGAACACGTGAGTGTCCTTCTCTGTGGAAATAGGTTCATTCCTATCAATTTTTACATAAGACCTATACGTGATATCATAGGATATGTGTCTCTCGCTTTCTGACTTACTTCAAGTTGTGTGATTGTGTGTAGCCTCGTCTATGGTGCTGCAAACGGCATTGTTTCATTCTTTTCTGTGTCTAATATTGCATTGTGTACATGGACCACTTTTTCGTCCATTCATCTGATGATGGACATTTTTGTTGCTTCCATGTCTTGGCTATTGTAAATACTGCTGCAATACACGATGTTCCATCCTGTGTCTTTTTGATGCTGGCTTTCACAGGTGACAGGCCCAATAGTGGGCCTTCCGGATCATATGGGGACTCAATTTTTACCTTTCAACGCACTGCCATTCTGTTCCTATTATTGGCGGTGACCAGTTTACATCCCACTTAGACCGAGAGGTTACGCTATTCTCCACAACTTCTTCAACATCTATTGTTTGTTGACGTTTTGCTGATGGTCATTCTGACTGGTGTGAGGTGATACGTTTGTGTAGATTGGATTTGCATGCGTCTAATAATTCCTGATGTTTTGCGTGTATCAATGTCCTTTTCATTTTTTTTTAAGATTCAGCTAAACTTACAACTTCAAATTTCCTTCTTGAAAAATTTGCCGCGTTTGGATTTTTTTGGCCATTCCCTACCCCAGGACAGTTTTTGAGGGCATGAGTCATTTACAGCCCTGCAGTCCTTGTGAATATTAGTGACCATTAGCAGTGGATTTAAAGCTGCTGTTTGAGGAAACGGCCTTAAGGTGGCAGCATTTCTACGTTGGCAACTCTGCTTGCTAGGGAAACAGAACCTTGCTGCAAGTTGTGCTTTTAGGTTGCAGATTAGAGTGGAATGTGTCAGGACAAACCCCCATAAGTTTTAGCCTCCTTAATTCTTGTTTGTGTCTTTAAGTTTTCATTTTTATCAGAGCAAATTGGATTTTAAAATGTCTTTTGTTCTAGCTGCACAGAATCTTGTTCATGTACACATATACATATATCTATTGATCTTTGTGTCCTTTTCCATGTAGGTTATTGTAGAGTGTTGAATAGACCACTCTTGGTATTCCATAGGTCTTTGGGGATGATATATTTTATATGTATTAGTATATGTTTGTTAACCCCAATATCCTAATTTGTCCATTCCTCACACCTTTTCTTTGGCTTAACCATAAGTTTGTCTTCTCCATCTGAGATTGTCTTTCCCTATGGAAATATGTTCATTTTTATGAATTTTCAGATAACATAAGTGATATCGTAGAACATTTGTCTTTCGCAATCTGACTTACTTCACGTTGTGTGATTATCTCTAGGCTCATCCGTGGTGCTGCATATGCCATTCTTTTATTTTTTTTCGTGGCTAATATTCCATTCTGTACATATACCACTTCTTCTTTGTCCATTCATCTGTTTATGGAGCTTTTTTTTGCTTCCATGTCTTGGCTCTTTCAATATTGCTGCAGTGCACATTTGCCTGCCTCTGTCTTTCCGATTCTGGTGGTCTTAGGTTATAGGCCCAGAAGGTGCCCTGCCGCATCATACGGTAGCTCAATTTTTACCTTTTAAAGCAGCTGCATTCAGTTTTCATTAGTGCTGTTAGCACTTTACACCCCATCAGCAGCTAGAAGGTACACAGTTCCCTAAAACCTCTTCAGCATTTATAGTTTGTAGACTTTTTGCTGATGGTCATTTGACTGGTGTGAGCTGAAACCTTTGTGGACGTTGGATTTGCATGCAGCTAATAATTCCTTATACTGAGCTTTAGGCGTGTCTTTTTTTTTCTTTTCCTTTTTTTTTTAAAGAGTGAGTACAACTTCCCTCTCATATTGACTTCTTGAAAACTTTGTCATGTGTTGAAATTTCTTGCCTATTCCCTACCCCAGGACATTTTTTGAGGGCAGGTATCATTTACAGCCCCGCAGTCCTCGTGACTATTAAGCGACCATTAGCACTGTGTTTAAAGCTGCTGTTGTGGGAAACAGCCACAAGGCGGCAGCATTATTACGTTCTCAACTCTTGTTACTAGGGCAACAGAGTCTTCCTGGACGTCGTGTTCCTCGGTTGTAAATTAGAGTGGAATGTGCTGGGACAAGCCCCCAGAAGTTTATGTCTCCTTACTTATGTTCGTTTTTTAAATTTAATTTATATTTCTTATCGGAGGAAATTTGATTAGAGTGTTGTGATTGTCTGGCTGTACAGAATCTGGTCAATGATTCATACATATGTCTGTTCATCTTCGGATCCTGTTACCATGTATGTTATTACAGAATGTTGAGTAGACCTCCCTTGGTATTTGGTAGGTGTTTTGTCATGATATATTTTATATGTATTGGTGATTATATAATTCATATAGTTTATATGTTATATGTTTATATACATTTAACATATGTTAGTATATGTATGCTAATTTCCTAATAATCCTAATTTATCCATCCTCCCACCTTTCATTTTGGTTAACCATTAGTTTGTTTTATCAGTCTGTGAGTGTGTTTTTCTGTGGAAATATGTTCATTGGGAGCAATCTTAGGATAACACGTATAAATGATATCATAGGATATTTGTCATTCCCTTTTGACTTACGTAACGTACTATGATTATTTCTAGGCTCATGTGTAGTCCTGCAAACGGCATTTTTCATTTTTTTCCCGAGGCTACTATTCCATTCGGTACGTATACCACTTCTTCTTTGTCCATTTATCTGTTGATGGACATTTTGTTTGCTTGCATGGCTTGGCTATTGTAAATATTGCTGCAGGGCATGTTTGCCTGTCTGTGCCTTTCCCATTCTGGTCTTCTTAGGGTATAGGCCCATTAGGGGATCGGCCGCATGATATGGTAGCTCAATTTTTACCTTTTAAACGCAGCTCCGTTCTGTTCTCATGATTAGCTGTTACCAGTTTACATCCAACCAACAGCATAGTGGGTATGCATTTCTCCCCCAACCCGTCAGCATGCATTGTTTGTAGACTTTTTACGGATGGCATTTTGAATATTGGGTGGTGAAATCTTTTTGTAGTTTGGATTTGCATCCAACCAATAATTCCTGATATTGAGCTTTTATCCATGTTCTTCTTTTTTTAAAACAACCGAGTGAGTAACACTTACCTCTTCAAATTGTTTTCTTGAAAAATTTTCCGTGTTGTGAACTTTCTTGGCCATTACCTACCCCAGGACATGTTTTGAGGACACGTGTCATTTACGGCCCTACAATTACTGTGAATCTCAAGTGACCCTTAGCCCTGTGTTTAAAGCTGCTGTTGTGGGAAACGGCCACAAGGCGGCAGCATTTCTCCATTCCCAAGTCTGGTTACTAGGGCAGCAGAGCCTTCCTGAAAGTTGTGTTCCTAGGTTGTAAATTAGAATGGGATGTGCCAGGGAAAATCCCAATAACTTTATGTCTCATTAATTGTTGTTCGTGGTTTTAATTTTTTAAATTGGGGTAATGAGCAGAATAGTGTTTGTTCTGGGTGTGCACAATCAGGTTCAATTGAACATTATATATATCTACTCATGTACAGATCCTCTTCCCATGTAAATTACTATTATTTTTTTAAATAAATTTATTTTATTTATTTATTTATTTTTGGCTGAGTTGGATCTTCGTTGCTGCATGTGGGCTTTCTCCAGTTGCGGTGAGCGGGGGCTACTCTCCGTTGCGGTGCACCGGCTTCTCACTGCAGTGGCTTCTCTTGTTGCGGAGCACGGGCTCTAGGCGTGTGGGCTTCAGTAGTTGTGGCGCATGGGCTCAGTAGTTATGGCTCATGGGCTCCAGAGCGTAGGCTCATTAGTTGTGGTGCACGGGCTTAGTTGCTCTGCTGCATGTGGGACCTTCCCGAACCAGGGATCGAACCTGTGTCCCCTGCATTGGCAGGTGGATTCTTAACCACGGTGCCACCAGGCAAGCCCCCGTGTAAATTATTACAGAGCGTTCAGTAGACCTCCCTTGGTATATGGTCGGTCTTTTTGATACGTGTGTTTAATATGTATTTGCATACGTACGGTAACCCTAATCTTAATGTATCCATTCCTCCCACCTTTCCTTTTAGATAACCATAGTTTGTTTTCTAAGTCTGTGAGAGTCTTTCTCTGTGGAAATATGTTCATACGTGTCAGTTGTTAGGTAACAGCTAGGAGTGATATCACAGGTTATTTGTCGGCTGCTTTCCGACTTACCTCATGTTCTGTGATTATCTCTAGGCTCATCTATGGTGCTGCAAAGAGCAGTGTTTCATCCTTTTCCATGGCGAATATTGCATTGTGTACATGGACCACTTCTTCTTTGTGCATTCATCTGTGGATGGACATTTTGGTTACTTCCAAGTCTTGGCAATGCTAAATATTGATGCAGTGCAGGATTGCTAGCCTGTGTCTTTTGGATTCTGGTCTTCTCAGTGATTAGGCCCAGCAGTGGGCCTACTAGATCATATGGTAGTTCAAATTTTTCCCTTTCAACGCACCTCCATTCTGTTCTCACTACTGGCTGTTACCAGTGTACATCCCACCAGCAACTAGAGGGTACACAGTTCTCTAAAACCCCTTCAGAATTTATTGTTTGTAGACTTTTTACTGATGGCATTTTGAGTGTTGGGTGGTGATACCTTTTTGTAGGTTGGATTTGCATGCGTCTAATAATTCCCGATATTGAGCTTTCATCTACGTTTTTTTTTTTTAAGTAAAACAGAGAAACTCACCTCTTCAAATTGTTTCCTTGAAAAATTTGCCATGTTCTGAATTCCTGTGGCCATTACCTGCACCAGGACATTTTTTGAGGGCAGGTGTCCTTTACAGCCCTGTAGTAATTGTGAATATCACATGACCATTAGTTCTGCATTTAAAGCTGCTGTTGCAGGAAACGGCCACAAGGGGGCAGCATTTCTATATTCCCAACTCTGGTTACTAGGGCAACACAGCCTTCCTGGAAGTCCTGTTTGTAGGTTGTAAAGTAGAGTGGAATGTGCCAGGACAAACCCCCAGAAACTATGTCTACTTATTTGTTGTTGATATTCTCAGTTTAATTTTCATTTTTCTCAGAGCAAATTTGATTGCAATGTTGTGTTTGTTCTAGGTGTACAGAATGTCTTTCATTGATTCATATATCTTTTCATGTTTGGATCCTGTTCCGTAGAGATTATTGCAGAATGTTGTGTAGACCTCTCTTGGTATTCGGTATGTCTGATGATTATATATTTTATAAGTATTAGCATATATCTGTTAAACCCAATATCCTCCGTTATACATTCCTCACACCTTTCCGTTTGGTTAAGCACAAGCTTGTTTTCTGAACACGTGAGTGTCCTTCTCTGTGGAAATAGGTTCATTCCTATCAATTTTTACATAAGACCTATACGTGATATCATAGGATATGTGTCTCTCGCTTTCTGACTTACTTCAAGTTGTGTGATTGTGTGTAGCCTCGTCTATGGTGCTGCAAACGGCATTGTTTCATTCTTTTCTGTGTCTAATATTGCATTGTGTACATGGACCACTTTTTCGTCCATTCATCTGATGATGGACATTTTTGTTGCTTCCATGTCTTGGCTATTGTAAATACTGCTGCAATACACGATGTTCCATCCTGTGTCTTTTTGATGCTGGCTTTCACAGGTGACAGGCCCAATAGTGGGCCTTCCGGATCATATGGGGACTCAATTTTTACCTTTCAACGCACTGCCATTCTGTTCCTATTATTGGCGGTTACCAGTTTACATCCCACTTAGACCGAGAGGTTACGCTATTCTCCACAACTTCTTCAACATCTATTGTTTGTTGACGTTTTGCTGATGGTCATTCTGACTGGTGTGAGGTGATACGTTTGTGTAGATTGGATTTGCATGCGTCTAATAATTCCTGATGTTTTGCGTGTATCAATGTCCTTTTCATTTTTTTTTAAGATTCAGCTAAACTTACAACTTCAAATTTCCTTCTTGAAAAATTTGCCGCGTTTGGATTTTTTTGGCCATTCCCTACCCCAGGACAGTTTTTGAGGGCATGAGTCATTTACAGCCCTGCAGTCCTTGTGAATATTAGTGACCATTAGCAGTGGATTTAAAGCTGCTGTTTGAGGAAACGGCCTTAAGGTGGCAGCATTTCTACGTTGCCAACTCTGCTTGCTAGGGAAACAGAACCTTGCTGCAAGTTGTGCTTTTAGGTTGCAGATTAGAGTGGAATGTGTCAGGACAAACCCCCATAAGTTTTAGCCTCCTTAATTCTTGTTTGTGTCTTTAAGTTTTCATTTTTATCAGAGCAAATTGGATTTTAAAATGTCTTTTGTTCTAGCTGCACAGAATCTTGTTCATGTACACATATACATATATCTATTGATCTTTGTGTCCTTTTCCATGTAGGTTATTGTAGAGTGTTGAATAGACCACTCTTGGTATTCCATAGGTCTTTGGGGATGATATATTTTATATGTATTAGTATATGTTTGTTAACCCCAATATCCTAATTTGTCCATTCCTCACACCTTTTCTTTGGCTTAACCATAAGTTTGTCTTCTCCATCTGAGATTGTCTTTCCCTATGGAGATATGTTCATTTTTATGAATTTTCAGATAACATAAGTGATATCGTAGAACATTTGTCTTTCGCAATCTGACTTACTTCACGTTGTGTGATTATCTCTAGGCTCATCCGTGGTGCTGCATATGCCATTCTTTTATTTTTTTTCGTGGCTAATATTCCATTCTGTACATATACCACTTCTTCTTTGTCCATTCATCTGTTTATGGAGCTTTTTTTTGCTTCCATGTCTTGGCTCTTTCAATATTGCTGCAGTGCACATTTGCCTGCCTCTGTCTTTCCGATTCTGGTGGTCTTAGGTTATAGGCCCAGAAGGTGCCCTGCCGCATCATACGGTAGCTCAATTTTTACCTTTTAAAGCAGCTGCATTCAGTTTTCATTAGTGCTGTTAGCACTTTACACCCCATCAGCAGCTAGAAGGTACACAGTTCCCTAAAACCTCTTCAGCATTTATAGTTTGTAGACTTTTTGCTGATGGTCATTTGACTGGTGTGAGCTGAAACCTTTGTGGACGTTGGATTTGCATGCAGCTAATAATTCCTTATACTGAGCTTTAGGCATGTCTTTTTTTTCCTTTTCCTTTTTTTTTTTAAAGAGTGAGTACAACTTCCCTCTCATATTGACTTCTTGAAAACTTTGTCATGTGTTGAAATTTCTTGCCTATTCCCTACCCCAGGACATTTTTTGAGGGCAGGTATCATTTACAGCCCCGCAGTCCTCGTGACTATTAAGCGACCATTAGCACTGTGTTTAAAGCTGCTGTTGTGGGAAACAGCCACAAGGCGGCAGCATTATTACGTTCTCAACTCTTGTTACTAGGGCAACAGAGTCTTCCTGGACGTCGTGTTCCTCGGTTGTAAATTAGAGTGGAATGTGCTGGGACAAGCCCCCAGAAGTTTATGTCTCCTTACTTATGTTCGTTTTTTAAATTTAATTTATATTTCTTATCGGAGGAAATTTGATTAGAGTGTTGTGATTGTCTGGCTGTACAGAATCTGGTCAATGATTCATACATATGTCTGTTCATCTTCGGATCCTGTTACCATGTATGTTATTACAGAATGTTGAGTAGACCTCCCTTGGTATTTGGTAGGTGTTTTGTCATGATATATTTTATATGTATTGGTGATTATATAATTCATATAGTTTATATGTTATATGTTTATATACATTTAACATATGTTAGTATATGTATGCTAATTTCCTAATAATCCTAATTTATCCATCCTCCCACCTTTCATTTTGGTTAACCATTAGTTTGTTTTATCAGTCTGTGAGTGTGTTTTTCTGTGGAAATATGTTCATTGGGAGCAATCTTAGGATAACACGTATAAATGATATCATAGGATATTTGTCATTCCCTTTTGACTTACGTAACGTACTATGATTATTTCTAGGCTCATGTGTAGTCCTGCAAACGGCATTTTTCATTTTTTTCCCGAGGCTACTATTCCATTCGGTACGTATACCACTTCTTCTTTGTCCATTTATCTGTTGATGGACATTTTGTTTGCTTGCATGGCTTGGCTATTGTAAATATTGCTGCAGGGCATGTTTGCCTGTCTGTGCCTTTCCCATTCTGGTCTTCTTAGGGTATAGGCCCATTAGGGGATCGGCCGCATGATATGGTAGCTCAATTTTTACCTTTTAAACGCAGCTCCGTTCTGTTCTCATGATTAGCTGTTACCAGTTTACATCCAACCAACAGCATAGTGGGTATGCATTTCTCCCCCAACCCGTCAGCATGCATTGTTTGTAGACTTTTTACGGATGGCATTTTGAATATTGGGTGGTGAAATCTTTTTGTAGTTTGGATTTGCATCCAACCAATAATTCCTGATATTGAGCTTTTATCCATGTTCTTCTTTTTTTAAAACAACCGAGTGAGTAACACTTACCTCTTCAAATTGTTTTCTTGAAAAATTTTCCGTGTTGTGAACTTTCTTGGCCATTACCTACCCCAGGACATGTTTTGAGGACACGTGTCATTTACGGCCCTACAATTACTGTGAATCTCAAGTGACCCTTAGCCCTGTGTTTAAAGCTGCTGTTGTGGGAAACGGCCACAAGGCGGCAGCATTTCTCCATTCCCAAGTCTGGTTACTAGGGCAGCAGAGCCTTCCTGAAAGTTGTGTTCCTAGGTTGTAAATTAGAATGGGATGTGCCAGGGAAAATCCCAATAACTTTATGTCTCATTAATTGTTGTTCGTGGTTTTAATTTTTTAAATTGGGGTAATGAGCAGAATAGTGTTTGTTCTGGGTGTGCACAATCAGGTTCAATTGAACATTATATATATCTACTCATGTACAGATCCTCTTCCCATGTAAATTACTATTATTTTTTTAAATAAATTTATTTTATTTATTTATTTATTTTTGGCTGAGTTGGATCTTCGTTGCTGCATGTGGGCTTTCTCCAGTTGCGGTGAGCGGGGGCTACTCTCCGTTGCGGTGCACCGGCTTCTCACTGCAGTGGCTTCTCTTGTTGCGGAGCACGGGCTCTAGGCGTGTGGGCTTCAGTAGTTGTGGCGCATGGGCTCAGTAGTTATGGCTCATGGGCTCCAGAGCGTAGGCTCATTAGTTGTGGTGCACGGGCTTAGTTGCTCTGCTGCATGTGGGACCTTCCCGAACCAGGGATCGAACCTGTGTCCCCTGCATTGGCAGGTGGATTCTTAACCACGGTGCCACCAGGCAAGCCCCCGTGTAAATTATTACAGAGCGTTCAGTAGACCTCCCTTGGTATATGGTCGGTCTTTTTGATACGTGTGTTTAATATGTATTTGCATACGTACGGTAACCCTAATCTTAATGTATCCATTCCTCCCACCTTTCCTTTTAGATAACCATAGTTTGTTTTCTAAGTCTGTGAGAGTCTTTCTCTGTGGAAATATGTTCATACGTGTCAGTTGTTAGGTAACAGCTAGGAGTGATATCACAGGTTATTTGTCGGCTGCTTTCCGACTTACCTCATGTTCTGTGATTATCTCTAGGCTCATCTATGGTGCTGCAAAGAGCAGTGTTTCATCCTTTTCCATGGCGAATATTGCATTGTGTACATGGACCACTTCTTCTTTGTGCATTCATCTGTGGATGGACATTTTGGTTACTTCCAAGTCTTGGCAATGCTAAATATTGATGCAGTGCAGGATTGCCAGCCTGTGTCTTTTGGATTCTGGTCTTCTCAGGGATTAGGCCCAGCAGTGGGCCTACTAGATCATATGGTAGTTCAAATTTTTCCCTTTCAACGCACCTCCATTCTGTTCTCACTACTGGCTGTTACCAGTGTACATCCCACCAGCAACTAGAGGGTACACAGTTCTCTAAAACCCCTTCAGAATTTATTGTTTGTAGACTTTTTACTGATGGCATTTTGAGTGTTGGGTGGTGATACCTTTTTGTAGGTTGGATTTGCATGCGTCTAATAATTCCCGATATTGAGCTTTCATCTACGTTTTTTTTTTTAAGTAAAACAGAGAAACTGACCTCTTCAAATTGTTTCCTTGAAAAATTTGCCATGTTCTGAATTCCTGTGGCCATTACCTGCACCAGGACATTTTTTGAGGGCAGGTGTCCTTTACAGCCCTGTAGTAATTGTGAATATCACATGACCATTAGTTCTGCATTTAAAGCTGCTGTTGCAGGAAACGGCCACAAGGGGGCAGCATTTCTATATTCCCAACTCTGGTTACTAGGGCAACACAGCCTTCCTGGAAGTCCTGTTTGTAGGTTGTAAAGTAGAGTGGAATGTGCCAGGACAAACCCCCAGAAACTATGTCTACTTATTTGTTGTTGATATTCTCAGTTTAATTTTCATTTTTCTCAGAGCAAATTTGATTGCAATGTTGTGTTTGTTCTAGGTGTACAGAATGTCTTTCATTGATTCATATATCTTTTCATGTTTGGATCCTGTTCCGTAGAGATTATTACAGAATGTTGTGTAGACCTCTCTTGGTATTCGGTATGTCTGATGATTATATATTTTATAAGTATTAGCATATGTCTGTTAAACCCAATATCCTCCGTTATACATTCCTCACACCTTTCCGTTTGGTTAAGCACAAGCTTGTTTTCTGAACACGTGAGTGTCCTTCTCTGTGGAAATAGGTTCATTCCTATCAATTTTTACATAAGACCTATACGTGATATCATAGGATATGTGTCTCTCGCTTTCTGACTTACTTCAAGTTGTGTGATTGTCTGTAGCCTCGTCTATGGTGCTGCAAACGGCATTGTTTCATTCTTTTCTGTGTCTAATATTGCATTGTGTACATGGACCACTTTTTCGTCCATTCATCTGATGATGGACATTTTTGTTGCTTCCATGTCTTGGCTATTGTAAATACTGCTGCAATACACGATGTTCCATCCTGTGTCTTTTTGATGCTGGCTTTCACAGGTGACAGGCCCAATAGTGGGCCTTCCGGATCATATGGGGACTCAATTTTTACCTTTCAACGCACTGCCATTCTGTTCCTATTATTGGCGGTTACCAGTTTACATCCCACTTAGACCGAGAGGTTACGCTATTCTCCACAACTTCTTCAACATCTATTGTTTGTTGACGTTTTGCTGATGGTCATTCTGACTGGTGTGAGGTGATACGTTTGTGTAGATTGGATTTGCATGCGTCTAATAATTCCTGATGTTTTGCGTGTATCAATGTCCTTTTCATTTTTTTTTAAGATTCAGCTAAACTTACAACTTCAAATTTCCTTCTTGAAAAATTTGCCGCGTTTGGATTTTTTTGGCCATTCCCTACCCCAGGACAGTTTTTGAGGGCATGAGTCATTTACAGCCCTGCAGTCCTTGTGAATATTAGTGACCATTAGCAGTGGATTTAAAGCTGCTGTTTGAGGAAACGGCCTTAAGGTGGCAGCATTTCTACGTTGCCAACTCTGCTTGCTAGGGAAACAGAACCTTGCTGCAAGTTGTGCTTTTAGGTTGCAGATTAGAGTGGAATGTGTCAGGACAAACCCCCATAAGTTTTAGCCTCCTTAATTCTTGTTTGTGTCTTTAAGTTTTCATTTTTATCAGAGCAAATTGGATTTTAAAATGTCTTTTGTTCTAGCTGCACAGAATCTTGTTCATGTACACATATACATATATCTATTGATCTTTGTGTCCTTTTCCATGTAGGTTATTGTAGAGTGTTGAATAGACCACTCTTGGTATTCCATAGGTCTTTGGGGATGATATATTTTATATGTATTAGTATATGTTTGTTAACCCCAATATCCTAATTTGTCCATTCCTCACACCTTTTCTTTGGCTTAACCATAAGTTTGTCTTCTCCATCTGAGATTGTCTTTCCCTATGGAGATATGTTCATTTTTATGAATTTTCAGATAACATAAGTGATATCGTAGAACATTTGTCTTTCGCAATCTGACTTACTTCACGTTGTGTGATTATCTCTAGGCTCATCCGTGGTGCTGCATATGCCATTCTTTTATTTTTTTTCGTGGCTAATATTCCATTCTGTACATATACCACTTCTTCTTTGTCCATTCATCTGTTTATGGAGCTTTTTTTTGCTTCCATGTCTTGGCTCTTTCAATATTGCTGCAGTGCACATTTGCCTGCCTCTGTCTTTCCGATTCTGGTGGTCTTAGGTTATAGGCCCAGAAGGTGCCCTGCCGCATCATACGGTAGCTCAATTTTTACCTTTTAAAGCAGCTGCATTCAGTTTTCATTAGTGCTGTTAGCACTTTACACCCCATCAGCAGCTAGAAGGTACACAGTTCCCTAAAACCTCTTCAGCATTTATAGTTTGTAGACTTTTTGCTGATGGTCATTTGACTGGTGTGAGCTGAAACCTTTGTGGACGTTGGATTTGCATGCAGCTAATAATTCCTTATACTGAGCTTTAGGCGTGTCTTTTTTTTCCTTTTCCTTTTTTTTTTAAAGAGTGAGTACAACTTCCCTCTCATATTGACTTCTTGAAAACTTTGTCATGTGTTGAAATTTCTTGCCTATTCCCTACCCCAGGACATTTTTTGAGGGCAGGTATCATTTACAGCCCCGCAGTCCTCGTGACTATTAAGCGACCATTAGCACTGTGTTTAAAGCTGCTGTTGTGGGAAACAGCCACAAGGCGGCAGCATTATTACGTTCTCAACTCTTGTTACTAGGGCAACAGAGTCTTCCTGGACGTCGTGTTCCTCGGTTGTAAATTAGAGTGGAATGTGCTGGGACAAGCCCCCAGAAGTTTATGTCTCCTTACTTATGTTCGTTTTTTAAATTTAATTTATATTTCTTATCGGAGGAAATTTGATTAGACTGTTGTGATTGTCTGGCTGTACAGAATCTGGTCAATGATTCATACATATGTCTGTTCATCTTCGGATCCTGTTACCATGTATGTTATTACAGAATGTTGAGTAGACCTCCCTTGGTATTTGGTAGGTGTTTTGTCATGATATATTTTATATGTATTGGTGATTATATAATTCATATAGTTTATATGTTATATGTTTATATACATTTAACATATGTTAGTATATGTATGCTAATTTCCTAATAATCCTAATTTATCCATCCTCCCACCTTTCATTTTGGTTAACCATTAGTTTGTTTTATCAGTCTGTGAGTGTGTTTTTCTGTGGAAATATGTTCATTGGGAGCAATCTTAGGATAACACGTATAAATGATATCATAGGATATTTGTCATTCCCTTTTGACTTACGTAACGTACTATGATTATTTCTAGGCTCATGTGTAGTCCTGCAAACGGCATTTTTCATTTTTTTCCCGAGGCTACTATTCCATTCGGTACGTATACCACTTCTTCTTTGTCCATTTATCTGTTGATGGACATTTTGTTTGCTTGCATGGCTTGGCTATTGTAAATATTGCTGCAGGGCATGTTTGCCTGTCTGTGCCTTTCCCATTCTGGTCTTCTTAGGGTATAGGCCCATTAGGGGATCGGCCGCATGATATGGTAGCTCAATTTTTACCTTTTAAACGCAGCTCCGTTCTGTTCTCATGATTAGCTGTTACCAGTTTACATCCAACCAACAGCATAGTGGGTATGCATTTCTCCCCCAACCCGTCAGCATGCATTGTTTGTAGACTTTTTACGGATGGCATTTTGAATATTGGGTGGTGAAATCTTTTTGTAGTTTGGATTTGCATCCAACCAATAATTCCTGATATTGAGCTTTTATCCATGTTCTTCTTTTTTTAAAACAACCGAGTGAGTAACACTTACCTCTTCAAATTGTTTTCTTGAAAAATTTTCCGTGTTGTGAACTTTCTTGGCCATTACCTACCCCAGGACATGTTTTGAGGACACGTGTCATTTACGGCCCTACAATTACTGTGAATCTCAAGTGACCCTTAGCCCTGTGTTTAAAGCTGCTGTTGTGGGAAACGGCCACAAGGCGGCAGCATTTCTCCATTCCCAAGTCTGGTTACTAGGGCAGCAGAGCCTTCCTGAAAGTTGTGTTCCTAGGTTGTAAATTAGAATGGGATGTGCCAGGGAAAACCCCAATAACTTTATGTCTCATTAATTGTTGTTCGTGGTTTTAATTTTTTAAATTGGGGTAATGAGCAGAATAGTGTTTGTTCTGGGTGTGCACAATCAGGTTCAATTGAACATTATATATATCTACTCATGTACAGATCCTCTTCCCATGTAAATTACTATTATTTTTTTAAATAAATTTATTTTATTTATTTATTTATTTTTGGCTGAGTTGGATCTTCGTTGCTGCATGTGGGCTTTCTCCAGTTGCGGTGAGCCGGGGCTACTCTCCGTTGCGGTGCACCGGCTTCTCACTGCAGTGGCTTCTCTTGTTGCGGAGCACGGGCTCTAGGCGTGTGGGCTTCAGTAGTTGTGGCGCATGGGCTCAGTAGTTATGGCTCATGGGCTCCAGAGCGTAGGCTCATTAGTTGTGGTGCACGGGCTTAGTTGCTCTGCTGCATGTGGGACCTTCCCGAACCAGGGATCGAACCTGTGTCCCCTGCATTGGCAGGTGGATTCTTAACCACGGTGCCACCAGGCAAGCCCCCGTGTAAATTATTACAGAGCGTTCAGTAGACCTCCCTTGGTATATGGTCGGTCTTTTTGATACGTGTGTTTAATATGTATTTGCATACGTACGGTAACCCTAATCTTAATGTATCCATTCCTCCCACCTTTCCTTTTAGATAACCATAGTTTGTTTTCTAAGTCTGTGAGAGTCTTTCTCTGTGGAAATATGTTCATACGTGTCAGTTGTTAGGTAACAGCTAGGAGTGATATCACAGGTTATTTGTCGGCTGCTTTCCGACTTACCTCATGTTCTGTGATTATCTCTAGGCTCATCTATGGTGCTGCAAAGAGCAGTGTTTCATCCTTTTCCATGGCGAATATTGCATTGTGTACATGGACCACTTCTTCTTTGTGCATTCATCTGTGGATGGACATTTTGGTTACTTCCAAGTCTTGGCAATGCTAAATATTGATGCAGTGCAGGATTGCCAGCCTGTGTCTTTTGGATTCTGGTCTTCTCAGGGATTAGGCCCAGCAGTGGGCCTACTAGATCATATGGTAGTTCAAATTTTTCCCTTTCAACGCACCTCCATTCTGTTCTCACTACTGGCTGTTACCAGTGTACATCCCACCAGCAACTAGAGGGTACACAGTTCTCTAAAACCCCTTCAGAATTTATTGTTTGTAGACTTTTTACTGATGGCATTTTGAGTGTTGGGTGGTGATACCTTTTTGTAGGTTGGATTTGCATGCGTCTAATAATTCCCGATATTGAGCTTTCATCTACGTGTTTTTTTTTAAGTAAAACAGAGAAACTCACCTCTTCAAATTGTTTCCTTGAAAAATTTGCCATGTTCCCTGAATTCCTGTGCCCATTACCTGCACCAGGACATTTTTTGAGGGCAGGTGTCCTTTACAGCCCTGTAGTAATTGTGAATATCACATGACCATTAGTTCTGCATTTAAAGCTGCTGTTGCAGGAAACGGCCACAAGGGGGCAGCATTTCTATATTCCCAACTCTGGTTACTAGGGCAACACAGCCTTCCTGGAAGTCCTGTTTGTAGGTTGTAAAGTAGAGTGGAATGTGCCAGGACAAACCCCCAGAAACTATGTCTACTTATTTGTTGTTGATATTCTCAGTTTAATTTTCATTTTTCTCAGAGCAAATTTGATTGCAATGTTG
Source organism: Eubalaena glacialis (assembly GCF_028564815.1). Taxonomy (NCBI): domain Eukaryota; kingdom Metazoa; phylum Chordata; class Mammalia; order Artiodactyla; family Balaenidae; genus Eubalaena; species Eubalaena glacialis. The sequence goes on from NC_083722.1 coordinate 123,822,475, forward strand.
TGTTTGTTCTAGGTGTACAGAATGTCTTTCATTGATTCATATATCTTTTCATGTTTGGATCCTGTTCCGTAGAGATTATTACAGAATGTTGTGTAGACCTCTCTTGGTATTCGGTATGTCTGATGATTATATATTTTATAAGTATTAGCATATGTCTGTTAAACCCAATATCCTCCGTTATACATTCCTCACACCTTTCCGTTTGGTTAAGCACAAGCTTGTTTTCTGAACACGTGAGTGTCCTTCTCTGTGGAAATAGGTTCATTCCTATCAATTTTTACATAAGACCTATACGTGATATCATAGGATATGTGTCTCTCGCTTTCTGACTTACTTCAAGTTGTGTGATTGTCTGTAGCCTCGTCTATGGTGCTGCAAACGGCATTGTTTCATTCTTTTCTGTGTCTAATATTGCATTGTGTACATGGACCACTTTTTCGTCCATTCATCTGATGATGGACATTTTTGTTGCTTCCATGTCTTGGCTATTGTAAATACTGCTGCAATACACGATGTTCCATCCTGTGTCTTTTTGATGCTGGCTTTCACAGGTGACAGGCCCAATAGTGGGCCTTCCGGATCATATGGGGACTCAATTTTTACCTTTCAACGCACTGCCATTCTGTTCCTATTATTGGCGGTTACCAGTTTACATCCCACTTAGACCGAGAGGTTACGCTATTCTCCACAACTTCTTCAACATCTATTGTTTGTTGACGTTTTGCTGATGGTCATTCTGACTGGTGTGAGCTGATACGTTTGTGTAGATTGGATTTGCATGCGTCTAATAATTCCTGATGTTTTGCGTGTATCAATGTCCTTTTCATTTTTTTTTAAGATTCAGCTAAACTTACAACTTCAAATTTCCTTCTTGAAAAATTTGCCGCGTTTGGATTTTTTTGGCCATTCCCTACCCCAGGACAGTTTTTGAGGGCATGAGTCATTTACAGCCCTGCAGTCCTTGTGAATATTAGTGACCATTAGCAGTGGATTTAAAGCTGCTGTTTGAGGAAACGGCCTTAAGGTGGCAGCATTTCTACGTTGGCAACTCTGCTTGCTAGGGAAACAGAACCTTGCTGCAAGTTGTGCTTTTAGGTTGCAGATTAGAGTGGAATGTGTCAGGACAAACCCCCATAAGTTTTAGCCTCCTTAATTCTTGTTTGTGTCTTTAAGTTTTCATTTTTATCAGAGCAAATTGGATTTTAAAATGTCTTTTGTTCTAGCTGCACAGAATCTTGTTCATGTACACATATACATATATCTATTGATCTTTGTGTCCTTTTCCATGTAGGTTATTGTAGAGTGTTGAATAGACCACTCTTGGTATTCCATAGGTCTTTGGGGATGATATATTTTATATGTATTAGTATATGTTTGTTAACCCCAATATCCTAATTTGTCCATTCCTCACACCTTTTCTTTGGCTTAACCATAAGTTTGTATTCTCCATCTGAGATTGTCTTTCCCTATGGAGATATGTTCATTTTTATGAATTTTCAGATAACATAAGTGATATCGTAGAACATTTGTCTTTCGCAATCTGACTTACTTCACGTTGTGTGATTATCTCTAGGCTCATCCGTGGTGCTGCATATGCCATTCTTTTATTTTTTTTCGTGGCTAATATTCCATTCTGTACATATACCACTTCTTCTTTGTCCATTCATCTGTTTATGGAGCTTTTTTTTGCTTCCATGTCTTGGCTCTTTCAATATTGCTGCAGTGCACATTTGCCTGCCTCTGTCTTTCCGATTCTGGTGGTCTTAGGTTATAGGCCCAGAAGGTGCCCTGCCGCATCATACGGTAGCTCAATTTTTACCTTTTAAAGCAGCTGCATTCAGTTTTCATTAGTGCTGTTAGCACTTTACACCCCATCAGCAGCTAGAAGGTACACAGTTCCCTAAAACCTCTTCAGCATTTATAGTTTGTAGACTTTTTGCTGATGGTCATTTGACTGGTGTGAGCTGAAACCTTTGTGGACGTTGGATTTGCATGCAGCTAATAATTCCTTATACTGAGCTTTAGGCATGTCTTTTTTTTCCTTTTCCTTTTTTTTTTTAAAGAGTGAGTACAACTTCCCTCTCATATTGACTTCTTGAAAACTTTGTCATGTGTTGAAATTTCTTGCCTATTCCCTACCCCAGGACATTTTTTGAGGGCAGGTATCATTTACAGCCCCGCAGTCCTCGTGACTATTAAGCGACCATTAGCACTGTGTTTAAAGCTGCTGTTGTGGGAAACAGCCACAAGGCGGCAGCATTATTACGTTCTCAACTCTTGTTACTAGGGCAACAGAGTCTTCCTGGACGTCGTGTTCCTCGGTTGTAAATTAGAGTGGAATGTGCTGGGACAAGCCCCCAGAAGTTTATGTCTCCTTACTTATGTTCGTTTTTTAAATTTAATTTATATTTCTTATCGGAGGAAATTTGATTAGAGTGTTGTGATTGTCTGGCTGTACAGAATCTGGTCAATGATTCATACATATGTCTGTTCATCTTCGGATCCTGTTACCATGTATGTTATTACAGAATGTTGAGTAGACCTTCCTTGGTATTTGGTAGGTGTTTTGTCATGATATATTTTATATGTATTGGTGATTATATAATTCATATAGTTTATATGTTATATGTTTATATACATTTAACATATGTTAGTATATGTATGCTAATTTCCTAATAATCCTAATTTATCCATCCTCCCACCTTTCATTTTGGTTAACCATTAGTTTGTTTTATCAGTCTGTGAGTGTGTTTTTCTGTGGAAATATGTTCATTGGGAGCAATCTTAGGATAACACGTATAAATGATATCATAGGATATTTGTCATTCCCTTTTGACTTACGTAACGTACTATGATTATTTCTAGGCTCATGTGTAGTCCTGCAAACGGCATTTTTCATTTTTTTCCCGAGGCTACTATTCCATTCGGTACGTATACCACTTCTTCTTTGTCCATTTATCTGTTGATGGACATTTTGTTTGCTTGCATGGCTTGGCTATTGTAAATATTGCTGCAGGGCATGTTTGCCTGTCTGTGCCTTTCCCATTCTGGTCTTCTTAGGGTATAGGCCCATTAGGGGATCGGCCGCATGATATGGTAGCTCAATTTTTACCTTTTAAACGCAGCTCTGTTCTGTTCTCATGATTAGCTGTTACCAGTTTACATCCAACCAACAGCATAGTGGGTATGCATTTCTCCCCCAACCCGTCAGCATGCATTGTTTGTAGACTTTTTACGGATGGCATTTTGAATATTGGGTGGTGAAATCTTTTTGTAGTTTGGATTTGCATCCAACCAATAATTCCTGATATTGAGCTTTTATCCATGTTCTTCTTTTTTTAAAACAACCGAGTGAGTAACACTTACCTCTTCAAATTGTTTTCTTGAAAAATTTTCCGTGTTGTGAACTTTCTTGGCCATTACCTACCCCAGGACATGTTTTGAGGACACGTGTCATTTACGGCCCTACAATTACTGTGAATCTCAAGTGACCCTTAGCCCTGTGTTTAAAGCTGCTGTTGTGGGAAACGGCCACAAGGCGGCAGCATTTCTCCATTCCCAAGTCTGGTTACTAGGGCAGCAGAGCCTTCCTGAAAGTTGTGTTCCTAGGTTGTAAATTAGAATGGGATGTGCCAGGGAAAACCCCAATAACTTTATGTCTCATTAATTGTTGTTCGTGGTTTTAATTTTTTAAATTGGGGTAATGAGCAGAATAGTGTTTGTTCTGGGTGTGCACAATCAGGTTCAATTGAACATTATATATATCTACTCATGTACAGATCCTCTTCCCATGTAAATTACTATTATTTTTTTAAATAAATTTATTTTATTTATTTATTTATTTTTGGCTGAGTTGGATCTTCGTTGCTGCATGTGGGCTTTCTCCAGTTGCGGTGAGCGGGGGCTACTCTCCGTTGCGGTGCACCGGCTTCTCACTGCAGTGGCTTCTCTTGTTGCGGAGCACGGGCTCTAGGCGTGTGGGCTTCAGTAGTTGTGGCACATGGGCTCAGTAGTTATGGCTCATGGGCTCCAGAGCGTAGGCTCATTAGTTGTGGTGCACGGGCTTAGTTGCTCTGCTGCATGTGGGACCTTCCCGAACCAGGGATCGAACCTGTGTCCCCTGCATTGGCAGGTGGATTCTTAACCACGGTGCCACCAGGCAAGCCCCCGTGTAAATTATTACAGAGCGTTCAGTAGACCTCCCTTGGTATATGGTCGGTCTTTTTGATACGTGTGTTTAATATGTATTTGCATACGTACGGTAACCCTAATCTTAATGTATCCATTCCTCCCACCTTTCCTTTTAGATAACCATAGTTTGTTTTCTAAGTCTGTGAGAGTCTTTCTCTGTGGAAATATGTTCATACGTGTCAGTTGTTAGGTAACAGCTAGGAGTGATATCACAGGTTATTTGTCGGCTGCTTTCCGACTTACCTCATGTTCTGTGATTATCTCTAGGCTCATCTATGGTGCTGCAAAGAGCAGTGTTTCATCCTTTTCCATGGCGAATATTGCATTGTGTACATGGACCACTTCTTCTTTGTGCATTCATCTGTGGATGGACATTTTGGTTACTTCCAAGTCTTGGCAATGCTAAATATTGATGCAGTGCAGGATTGCCAGCCTGTGTCTTTTGGATTCTGGTCTTCTCAGGGATTAGGCCCAGCAGTGGGCCTACTAGATCATATGGTAGTTCAAATTTTTCCCTTTCAACGCACCTCCATTCTGTTCTCACTACTGGCTGTTACCAGTGTACATCCCACCAGCAACTAGAGGGTACACAGTTCTCTAAAACCCCTTCAGAATTTATTGTTTGTAGACTTTTTACTGATGGCATTTTGAGTGTTGGGTGGTGATACCTTTTTGTAGGTTGGATTTGCATGCGTCTAATAATTCCCGATATTGAGCTTTCATCTACGTTTTTTTTTTTAAGTAAAACAGAGAAACTCACCTCTTCAAATTGTTTCCTTGAAAAATTTGCCATGTTCTGAATTCCTGTGGCCATTACCTGCACCAGGACATTTTTTGAGGGCAGGTGTCCTTTACAGCCCTGTAGTAATTGTGAATATCACATGACCATTAGTTCTGCATTTAAAGCTGCTGTTGCAGGAAACGGCCACAAGGGGGCAGCATTTCTATATTCCCAACTCTGGTTACTAGGGCAACACAGCCTTCCTGGAAGTCCTGTTTGTAGGTTGTAAAGTAGAGTGGAATGTGCCAGGACAAACCCCCAGAAACTATGTCTACTTATTTGTTGTTGATATTCTCAGTTTAATTTTCATTTTTCTCAGAGCAAATTTGATTGCAATGTTGTGTTTGTTCTAGGTGTACAGAATGTCTTTCATTGATTCATATATCTTTTCATGTTTGGATCCTGTTCCGTAGAGATTATTACAGAATGTTGTGTAGACCTCTCTTGGTATTCGGTATGTCTGATGATTATATATTTTATAAGTATTAGCATATGTCTGTTAAACCCAATATCCTCCGTTATACATTCCTCACACCTTTCCGTTTGGTTAAGCACAAGCTTGTTTTCTGAACACGTGAGTGTCCTTCTCTGTGGAAATAGGTTCATTCCTATCAATTTTTACATAAGACCTATACGTGATATCATAGGATATGTGTCTCTCGCTTTCTGACTTACTTCAAGTTGTGTGATTGTCTGTAGCCTCGTCTATGGTGCTGCAAACGGCATTGTTTCATTCTTTTCTGTGTCTAATATTGCATTGTGTACATGGACCACTTTTTCGTCCATTCATCTGATGATGGACATTTTTGTTGCTTCCATGTCTTGGCTATTGTAAATACTGCTGCAATACACGATGTTCCATCCTGTGTCTTTTTGATGCTGGCTTTCACAGGTGACAGGCCCAATAGTGGGCCTTCCGGATCATATGGGGACTCAATTTTTACCTTTCAACGCACTGCCATTCTGTTCCTATTATTGGCGGTTACCAGTTTACATCCCACTTAGACCGAGAGGTTACGCTATTCTCCACAACTTCTTCAACATCTATTGTTTGTTGACGTTTTGCTGATGGTCATTCTGACTGGTGTGAGGTGATACGTTTGTGTAGATTGGATTTGCATGCGTCTAATAATTCCTGATGTTTTGCGTGTATCAATGTCCTTTTCATTTTTTTTTAAGATTCAGCTAAACTTACAACTTCAAATTTCCTTCTTGAAAAATTTGCCGCGTTTGGATTTTTTTGGCCATTCCCTACCCCAGGACAGTTTTTGAGGGCATGAGTCATTTACAGCCCTGCAGTCCTTGTGAATATTAGTGACCATTAGCAGTGGATTTAAAGCTGCTGTTTGAGGAAACGGCCTTAAGGTGGCAGCATTTCTACGTTGCCAACTCTGCTTGCTAGGGAAACAGAACCTTGCTGCAAGTTGTGCTTTTAGGTTGCAGATTAGAGTGGAATGTGTCAGGACAAACCCCCATAAGTTTTAGCCTCCTTAATTCTTGTTTGTGTCTTTAAGTTTTCATTTTTATCAGAGCAAATTGGATTTTAAAATGTCTTTTGTTCTAGCTGCACAGAATCTTGTTCATGTACACATATACATATATCTATTGATCTTTGTGTCCTTTTCCATGTAGGTTATTGTAGAGTGTTGAATAGACCACTCTTGGTATTCCATAGGTCTTTGGGGATGATATATTTTATATGTATTAGTATATGTTTGTTAACCCCAATATCCTAATTTGTCCATTCCTCACACCTTTTCTTTGGCTTAACCATAAGTTTGTCTTCTCCATCTGAGATTGTCTTTCCCTATGGAGATATGTTCATTTTTATGAATTTTCAGATAACATAAGTGATATCGTAGAACATTTGTCTTTCGCAATCTGACTTACTTCACGTTGTGTGATTATCTCTAGGCTCATCCGTGGTGCTGCATATGCCATTCTTTTATTTTTTTTCGTGGCTAATATTCCATTCTGTACATATACCACTTCTTCTTTGTCCATTCATCTGTTTATGGAGCTTTTTTTTGCTTCCATGTCTTGGCTCTTTCAATATTGCTGCAGTGCACATTTGCCTGCCTCTGTCTTTCCGATTCTGGTGGTCTTAGGTTATAGGCCCAGAAGGTGCCCTGCCGCATCATACGGTAGCTCAATTTTTACCTTTTAAAGCAGCTGCATTCAGTTTTCATTAGTGCTGTTAGCACTTTACACCCCATCAGCAGCTAGAAGGTACACAGTTCCCTAAAACCTCTTCAGCATTTATAGTTTGTAGACTTTTTGCTGATGGTCATTTGACTGGTGTGAGCTGAAACCTTTGTGGACGTTGGATTTGCATGCAGCTAATAATTCCTTATACTGAGCTTTAGGCATGTCTTTTTTTTCCTTTTCCTTTTTTTTTTTAAAGAGTGAGTACAACTTCCCTCTCATATTGACTTCTTGAAAACTTTGTCATGTGTTGAAATTTCTTGCCTATTCCCTACCCCAGGACATTTTTTGAGGGCAGGTATCATTTACAGCCCCGCAGTCCTCGTGACTATTAAGCGACCATTAGCACTGTGTTTAAAGCTGCTGTTGTGGGAAACAGCCACAAGGCGGCAGCATTATTACGTTCTCAACTCTTGTTACTAGGGCAACAGAGTCTTCCTGGACGTCGTGTTCCTCGGTTGTAAATTAGAGTGGAATGTGCTGGGACAAGCCCCCAGAAGTTTATGTCTCCTTACTTATGTTCGTTTTTTAAATTTAATTTATATTTCTTATCGGAGGAAATTTGATTAGAGTGTTGTGATTGTCTGGCTGTACAGAATCTGGTCAATGATTCATACATATGTCTGTTCATCTTCGGATCCTGTTACCATGTATGTTATTACAGAATGTTGAGTAGACCTCCCTTGGTATTTGGTAGGTGTTTTGTCATGATATATTTTATATGTATTGGTGATTATATAATTCATATAGTTTATATGTTATATGTTTATATACATTTAACATATGTTAGTATATGTATGCTAATTTCCTAATAATCCTAATTTATCCATCCTCCCACCTTTCATTTTGGTTAACCATTAGTTTGTTTTATCAGTCTGTGAGTGTGTTTTTCTGTGGAAATATGTTCATTGGGAGCAATCTTAGGATAACACGTATAAATGATATCATAGGATATTTGTCATTCCCTTTTGACTTACGTAACGTACTATGATTATTTCTAGGCTCATGTGTAGTCCTGCAAACGGCATTTTTCATTTTTTTCCCGAGGCTACTATTCCATTCGGTACGTATACCACTTCTTCTTTGTCCATTTATCTGTTGATGGACATTTTGTTTGCTTGCATGGCTTGGCTATTGTAAATATTGCTGCAGGGCATGTTTGCCTGTCTGTGCCTTTCCCATTCTGGTCTTCTTAGGGTATAGGCCCATTAGGGGATCGGCCGCATGATATGGTAGCTCAATTTTTACCTTTTAAACGCAGCTCCGTTCTGTTCTCATGATTAGCTGTTACCAGTTTACATCCAACCAACAGCATAGTGGGTATGCATTTCTCCCCCAACCCGTCAGCATGCATTGTTTGTAGACTTTTTACGGATGGCATTTTGAATATTGGGTGGTGAAATCTTTTTGTAGTTTGGATTTGCATCCAACCAATAATTCCTGATATTGAGCTTTTATCCATGTTCTTCTTTTTTTAAAACAACCGAGTGAGTAACACTTACCTCTTCAAATTGTTTTCTTGAAAAATTTTCCGTGTTGTGAACTTTCTTGGCCATTACCTACCCCAGGACATGTTTTGAGGACACGTGTCATTTACGGCCCTACAATTACTGTGAATCTCAAGTGACCCTTAGCCCTGTGTTTAAAGCTGCTGTTGTGGGAAACGGCCACAAGGCGGCAGCATTTCTCCATTCCCAAGTCTGGTTACTAGGGCAGCAGAGCCTTCCTGAAAGTTGTGTTCCTAGGTTGTAAATTAGAATGGGATGTGCCAGGGAAAACCCCAATAACTTTATGTCTCATTAATTGTTGTTCGTGGTTTTAATTTTTTAAATTGGGGTAATGAGCAGAATAGTGTTTGTTCTGGGTGTGCACAATCAGGTTCAATTGAACATTATATATATCTACTCATGTACAGATCCTCTTCCCATGTAAATTACTATTATTTTTTTAAATAAATTTATTTTATTTATTTATTTATTTTTGGCTGAGTTGGATCTTCGTTGCTGCATGTGGGCTTTCTCCAGTTGCGGTGAGCGGGGGCTACTCTCCGTTGCGGTGCACCGGCTTCTCACTGCAGTGGCTTCTCTTGTTGCGGAGCACGGGCTCTAGGCGTGTGGGCTTCAGTAGTTGTGGCGCATGGGCTCAGTAGTTATGGCTCATGGGCTCCAGAGCGTAGGCTCATTAGTTGTGGTGCACGGGCTTAGTTGCTCTGCTGCATGTGGGACCTTCCCGAACCAGGGATCGAACCTGTGTCCCCTGCATTGGCAGGTGGATTCTTAACCACGGTGCCACCAGGCAAGCCCCCGTGTAAATTATTACAGAGCGTTCAGTAGACCTCCCTTGGTATATGGTCGGTCTTTTTGATACGTGTGTTTAATATGTATTTGCATACGTATGGTAACCCTAATCTTAATGTATCCATTCCTCCCACCTTTCCTTTTAGATAACCATAGTTTGTTTTCTAAGTCTGTGAGAGTCTTTCTCTGTGGAAATATGTTCATACGTGTCAGTTGTTAGGTAACAGCTAGGAGTGATATCACAGGTTATTTGTCGGCTGCTTTCCGACTTACCTCATGTTCTGTGATTATCTCTAGGCTCATCTATGGTGCTGCAAAGAGCAGTGTTTCATCCTTTTCCATGGCGAATATTGCATTGTGTACATGGACCACTTCTTCTTTGTGCATTCATCTGTGGATGGACATTTTGGTTACTTCCAAGTCTTGGCAATGCTAAATATTGATGCAGTGCAGGATTGCCAGCCTGTGTCTTTTGGATTCTGGTCTTCTCAGGGATTAGGCCCAGCAGTGGGCCTACTAGATCATATGGTAGTTCAAATTTTTCCCTTTCAACGCACCTCCATTCTGTTCTCACTACTGGCTGTTACCAGTGTACATCCCACCAGCAACTAGAGGGTACACAGTTCTCTAAAACCCCTTCAGAATTTATTGTTTGTAGACTTTTTACTGATGGCATTTTGAGTGTTGGGTGGTGATACCTTTTTGTAGGTTGGATTTGCATGCGTCTAATAATTCCCGATATTGAGCTTTCATCTACGTGTTTTTTTTTAAGTAAAACAGAGAAACTCACCTCTTCAAATTGTTTCCTTGAAAAATTTGCCATGTTCCCTGAATTCCTGTGCCCATTACCTGCACCAGGACATTTTTTGAGGGCAGGTGTCCTTTACAGCCCTGTAGTAATTGTGAATATCACATGACCATTAGTTCTGCATTTAAAGCTGCTGTTGCAGGAAACGGCCACAAGGGGGCAGCATTTCTATATTCCCAACTCTGGTTACTAGGGCAACACAGCCTTCCTGGAAGTCCTGTTTGTAGGTTGTAAAGTAGAGTGGAATGTGCCAGGACAAACCCCCAGAAACTATGTCTACTTATTTGTTGTTGATATTCTCAGTTTAATTTTCATTTTTCTCAGAGCAAATTTGATTGCAATGTTGTGTTTGTTCTAGGTGTACAGAATGTCTTTCATTGATTCATATATCTTTTCATGTTTGGATCCTGTTCCGTAGAGATTATTACAGAATGTTGTGTAGACCTCTCTTGGTATTCGGTATGTCTGATGATTATATATTTTATAAGTATTAGCATATGTCTGTTAAACCCAATATCCTCCGTTATACATTCCTCACACCTTTCCGTTTGGTTAAGCACAAGCTTGTTTTCTGAACACGTGAGTGTCCTTCTCTGTGGAAATAGGTTCATTCCTATCAATTTTTACATAAGACCTATACGTGATATCATAGGATATGTGTCTCTCGCTTTCTGACTTACTTCAAGTTGTGTGATTGTGTGTAGCCTCGTCTATGGTGCTGCAAACGGCATTGTTTCATTCTTTTCTGTGTCTAATATTGCATTGTGTACATGGACCACTTTTTCGTCCATTCATCTGATGATGGACATTTTTGTTGCTTCCATGTCTTGGCTATTGTAAATACTGCTGCAATACACGATGTTCCATCCTGTGTCTTTTTGATGCTGGCTTTCACAGGTGACAGGCCCAATAGTGGGCCTTCCGGATCATATGGGGACTCAATTTTTACCTTTCAACGCACTGCCATTCTGTTCCTATTATTGGCGGTTACCAGTTTACATCCCACTTAGACCGAGAGGTTACGCTATTCTCCACAACTTCTTCAACATCTATTGTTTGTTGACGTTTTGCTGATGGTCATTCTGACTGGTGTGAGGTGATACGTTTGTGTAGATTGGATTTGCATGCGTCTAATAATTCCTGATGTTTTGCGTGTATCAATGTCCTTTTCATTTTTTTTTAAGATTCAGCTAAACTTACAACTTCAAATTTCCTTCTTGAAAAATTTGCCGCGTTTGGATTTTTTTGGCCATTCCCTACCCCAGGACAGTTTTTGAGGGCATGAGTCATTTACAGCCCTGCAGTCCTTGTGAATATTAGTGACCATTAGCAGTGGATTTAAAGCTGCTGTTTGAGGAAACGGCCTTAAGGTGGCAGCATTTCTACGTTGCCAACTCTGCTTGCTAGGGAAACAGAACCTTGCTGCAAGTTGTGCTTTTAGGTTGCAGATTAGAGTGGAATGTGTCAGGACAAACCCCCATAAGTTTTAGCCTCCTTAATTCTTGTTTGTGTCTTTAAGTTTTCATTTTTATCAGAGCAAATTGGATTTTAAAATGTCTTTTGTTCTAGCTGCACAGAATCTTGTTCATGTACACATATACATATATCTATTGATCTTTGTGTCCTTTTCCATGTAGGTTATTGTAGAGTGTTGAATAGACCACTCTTGGTATTCCATAGGTCTTTGGGGATGATATATTTTATATGTATTAGTATATGTTTGTTAACCCCAATATCCTAATTTGTCCATTCCTCACACCTTTTCTTTGGCTTAACCATAAGTTTGTCTTCTCCATCTGAGATTGTCTTTCCCTATGGAGATATGTTCATTTTTATGAATTTTCAGATAACATAAGTGATATCGTAGAACATTTGTCTTTCGCAATCTGACTTACTTCACGTTGTGTGATTATCTCTAGGCTCATCCGTGGTGCTGCATATGCCATTCTTTTATTTTTTTTCGTGGCTAATATTCCATTCTGTACATATACCACTTCTTCTTTGTCCATTCATCTGTTTATGGAGCTTTTTTTTGCTTCCATGTCTTGGCTCTTTCAATATTGCTGCAGTGCACATTTGCCTGCCTCTGTCTTTCCGATTCTGGTGGTCTTAGGTTATAGGCCCAGAAGGTGCCCTGCCGCATCATACGGTAGCTCAATTTTTACCTTTTAAAGCAGCTGCATTCAGTTTTCATTAGTGCTGTTAGCACTTTACACCCCATCAGCAGCTAGAAGGTACACAGTTCCCTAAAACCTCTTCAGCATTTATAGTTTGTAGACTTTTTGCTGATGGTCATTTGACTGGTGTGAGCTGAAACCTTTGTGGACGTTGGATTTGCATGCAGCTAATAATTCCTTATACTGAGCTTTAGGCATGTCTTTTTTTTCCTTTTCCTTTTTTTTTTTAAAGAGTGAGTACAACTTCCCTCTCATATTGACTTCTTGAAAACTGTGTCATGTGTTGAAATTTCTTGCCTATTCCCTACCCCAGGACATTTTTTGAGGGCAGGTATCATTTACAGCCCCGCAGTCCTCGTGACTATTAAGCGACCATTAGCACTGTGTTTAAAGCTGCTGTTGTGGGAAACAGCCACAAGGCGGCAGCATTATTACGTTCTCAACTCTTGTTACTAGGGCAACAGAGTCTTCCTGGACGTCGTGTTCCTCGGTTGTAAATTAGAGTGGAATGTGCTGGGACAAGCCCCCAGAAGTTTATGTCTCCTTACTTATGTTCGTTTTTTAAATTTAATTTATATTTCTTATCGGAGGAAATTTGATTAGACTGTTGTGATTGTCTGGCTGTACAGAATCTGGTCAATGATTCATACATATGTCTGTTCATCTTCGGATCCTGTTACCATGTATGTTATTACAGAATGTTGAGTAGACCTCCCTTGGTATTTGGTAGGTGTTTTGTCATGATATATTTTATATGTATTGGTGATTATATAATTCATATAGTTTATATGTTATATGTTTATATACATTTAACATATGTTAGTATATGTATGCTAATTTCCTAATAATCCTAATTTATCCATCCTCCCACCTTTCATTTTGGTTAACCATTAGTTTGTTTTATCAGTCTGTGAGTGTGTTTTTCTGTGGAAATATGTTCATTGGGAGCAATCTTAGGATAACACGTATAAATGATATCATAGGATATTTGTCATTCCCTTTTGACTTACGTAACGTACTATGATTATTTCTAGGCTCATGTGTAGTCCTGCAAACGGCATTTTTCATTTTTTTCCCGAGGCTACTATTCCATTCGGTACGTATACCACTTCTTCTTTGTCCATTTATCTGTTGATGGACATTTTGTTTGCTTGCATGGCTTGGCTATTGTAAATATTGCTGCAGGGCATGTTTGCCTGTCTGTGCCTTTCCCATTCTGGTCTTCTTAGGGTATAGGCCCATTAGGGGATCGGCCGCATGATATGGTAGCTCAATTTTTACCTTTTAAACGCAGCTCCGTTCTGTTCTCATGATTAGCTGTTACCAGTTTACATCCAACCAACAGCATAGTGGGTATGCATTTCTCCCCCAACCCGTCAGCATGCATTGTTTGTAGACTTTTTACGGATGGCATTTTGAATATTGGGTGGTGAAATCTTTTTGTAGTTTGGATTTGCATCCAACCAATAATTCCTGATATTGAGCTTTTATCCATGTTCTTCTTTTTTTAAAACAACCGAGTGAGTAACACTTACCTCTTCAAATTGTTTTCTTGAAAAATTTTCCGTGTTGTGAACTTTCTTGGCCATTACCTACCCCAGGACATGTTTTGAGGACACGTGTCATTTACGGCCCTACAATTACTGTGAATCTCAAGTGACCCTTAGCCCTGTGTTTAAAGCTGCTGTTGTGGGAAACGGCCACAAGGCGGCAGCATTTCTCCATTCCCAAGTCTGGTTACTAGGGCAGCAGAGCCTTCCTGAAAGTTGTGTTCCTAGGTTGTAAATTAGAATGGGATGTGCCAGGGAAAACCCCAATAACTTTATGTCTCATTAATTGTTGTTCGTGGTTTTAATTTTTTAAATTGGGGTAATGAGCAGAATAGTGTTTGTTCTGGGTGTGCACAATCAGGTTCAATTGAACATTATATATATCTACTCATGTACAGATCCTCTTCCCATGTAAATTACTATTATTTTTTTAAATAAATTTATTTTATTTATTTATTTATTTTTGGCTGAGTTGGATCTTCGTTGCTGCATGTGGGCTTTCTCCAGTTGCGGTGAGCGGGGGCTACTCTCCGTTGCGGTGCACCGGCTTCTCACTGCAGTGGCTTCTCTTGTTGCGGAGCACGGGCTCTAGGCGTATGGGCTTCAGTAGTTGTGGCGCATGGGCTCAGTAGTTATGGCTCATGGGCTCCAGAGCGTAGGCTCATTAGTTGTGGTGCACGGGCTTAGTTGCTCTGCTGCATGTGGGACCTTCCCGAACCAGGGATCGAACCTGTGTCCCCTGCATTGGCAGGTGGATTCTTAACCACGGTGCCACCAGGCAAGCCCCCGTGTAAATTATTACAGAGCGTTCAGTAGACCTCCCTTGGTATATGGTCGGTCTTTTTGATACGTGTGTTTAATATGTATTTGCATACGTACGGTAACCCTAATCTTAATGTATCCATTCCTCCCACCTTTCCTTTTAGATAACCATAGTTTGTTTTCTAAGTCTGTGAGAGTCTTTCTCTGTGGAAATATGTTCATACGTGTCAGTTGTTAGGTAACAGCTAGGAGTGATATCACAGGTTATTTGTCGGCTGCTTTCCGACTTACCTCATGTTCTGTGATTATCTCTAGGCTCATCTATGGTGCTGCAAAGAGCAGTGTTTCATCCTTTTCCATGGCGAATATTGCATTGTGTACATGGACCACTTCTTCTTTGTGCATTCATCTGTGGATGGACATTTTGGTTACTTCCAAGTCTTGGCAATGCTAAATATTGATGCAGTGCAGGATTGCCAGCCTGTGTCTTTTGGATTCTGGTCTTCTCAGGGATTAGGCCCAGCAGTGGGCCTACTAGATCATATGGTAGTTCAAATTTTTCCCTTTCAACGCACCTCCATTCTGTTCTCACTACTGGCTGTTACCAGTGTACATCCCACCAGCAACTAGAGGGTACACAGTTCTCTAAAACCCCTTCAGAATTTATTGTTTGTAGACTTTTTACTGATGGCATTTTGAGTGTTGGGTGGTGATACCTTTTTGTAGGTTGGATTTGCATGCGTCTAATAATTCCCGATATTGAGCTTTCATCTACGTGTTTTTTTTTAAGTAAAACAGAGAAACTCACCTCTTCAAATTGTTTCCTTGAAAAATTTGCCATGTTCCCTGAATTCCTGTGCCCATTACCTGCACCAGGACATTTTTTGAGGGCAGGTGTCCTTTACAGCCCTGTAGTAATTGTGAATATCACATGACCATTAGTTCTGCATTTAAAGCTGCTGTTGCAGGAAACGGCCACAAGGGGGCAGCATTTCTATATTCCCAACTCTGGTTACTAGGGCAACACAGCCTTCCTGGAAGTCCTGTTTGTAGGTTGTAAAGTAGAGTGGAATGTGCCAGGACAAACCCCCAGAAACTATGTCTACTTATTTGTTGTTGATATTCTCAGTTTAATTTTCATTTTTCTCAGAGCAAATTTGATTGCAATGTTGTGTTTGTTCTAGGTGTACAGAATGTCTTTCATTGATTCATATATCTTTTCATGTTTGGATCCTGTTCCGTAGAGATTATTACAGAATGTTGTGTAGACCTCTCTTGGTATTCGGTATGTCTGATGATTATATATTTTATAAGTATTAGCATATGTCTGTTAAACCCAATATCCTCCGTTATACATTCCTCACACCTTTCCGTTTGGTTAAGCACAAGCTTGTTTTCTGAACACGTGAGTGTCCTTCTCTGTGGAAATAGGTTCATTCCTATCAATTTTTACATAAGACCTATACGTGATATCATAGGATATGTGTCTCTCGCTTTCTGACTTACTTCAAGTTGTGTGATTGTCTGTAGCCTCGTCTATGGTGCTGCAAACGGCATTGTTTCATTCTTTTCTGTGTCTAATATTGCATTGTGTACATGGACCACTTTTTCGTCCATTCATCTGATGATGGACATTTTTGTTGCTTCCATGTCTTGGCTATTGTAAATACTGCTGCAATACACGATGTTCCATCCTGTGTCTTTTTGATGCTGGCTTTCACAGGTGACAGGCCCAATAGTGGGCCTTCCGGATCATATGGGGACTCAATTTTTACCTTTCAACGCACTACCATTCTGTTCCTATTATTGGCGGTTACCAGTTTACATCCCACTTAGACCGAGAGGTTACGCTATTCTCCACAACTTCTTCAACATCTATTGTTTGTTGACGTTTTGCTGATGGTCATTCTGACTGGTGTGAGGTGATACGTTTGTGTAGATTGGATTTGCATGCGTCTAATAATTCCTGATGTTTTGCGTGTATCAATGTCCTTTTCATTTTTTTTTAAGATTCAGCTAAACTTACAACTTCAAATTTCCTTCTTGAAAAATTTGCCGCGTTTGGATTTTTTTGGCCATTCCCTACCCCAGGACAGTTTTTGAGGGCATGAGTCATTTACAGCCCTGCAGTCCTTGTGAATATTAGTGACCATTAGCAGTGGATTTAAAGCTGCTGTTTGAGGAAACGGCCTTAAGGTGGCAGCATTTCTACGTTGCCAACTCTGCTTGCTAGGGAAACAGAACCTTGCTGCAAGTTGTGCTTTTAGGTTGCAGATTAGAGTGGAATGTGTCAGGACAAACCCCCATAAGTTTTAGCCTCCTTAATTCTTGTTTGTGTCTTTAAGTTTTCATTTTTATCAGAGCAAATTGGATTTTAAAATGTCTTTTGTTCTAGCTGCACAGAATCTTGTTCATGTACACATATACATATATCTATTGATCTTTGTGTCCTTTTCCATGTAGGTTATTGTAGAGTGTTGAATAGACCACTCTTGGTATTCCATAGGTCTTTGGGGATGATATATTTTATATGTATTAGTATATGTTTGTTAACCCCAATATCCTAATTTGTCCATTCCTCACACCTTTTCTTTGGCTTAACCATAAGTTTGTCTTCTCCATCTGAGATTGTCTTTCCCTATGGAGATATGTTCATTTTTATGAATTTTCAGATAACATAAGTGATATCGTAGAACATTTGTCTTTCGCAATCTGACTTACTTCACGTTGTGTGATTATCTCTAGGCTCATCCGTGGTGCTGCATATGCCATTCTTTTATTTTTTTTCGTGGCTAATATTCCATTCTGTACATATACCACTTCTTCTTTGTCCATTCATCTGTTTATGGAGCTTTTTTTTGCTTCCATGTCTTGGCTCTTTCAATATTGCTGCAGTGCACATTTGCCTGCCTCTGTCTTTCCGATTCTGGTGGTCTTAGGTTATAGGCCCAGAAGGTGCCCTGCCGCATCATACGGTAGCTCAATTTTTACCTTTTAAAGCAGCTGCATTCAGTTTTCATTAGTGCTGTTAGCACTTTACACCCCATCAGCAGCTAGAAGGTACACAGTTCCCTAAAACCTCTTCAGCATTTATAGTTTGTAGACTTTTTGCTGATGGTCATTTGACTGGTGTGAGCTGAAACCTTTGTGGACGTTGGATTTGCATGCAGCTAATAATTCCTTATACTGAGCTTTAGGCATGTCTTTTTTTTCCTTTTCCTTTTTTTTTTTAAAGAGTGAGTACAACTTCCCTCTCATATTGACTTCTTGAAAACTGTGTCATGTGTTGAAATTTCTTGCCTATTCCCTACCCCAGGACATTTTTTGAGGGCAGGTATCATTTACAGCCCCGCAGTCCTCGTGACTATTAAGCGACCATTAGCACTGTGTTTAAAGCTGCTGTTGTGGGAAACAGCCACAAGGCGGCAGCATTATTACGTTCTCAACTCTTGTTACTAGGGCAACAGAGTCTTCCTGGACGTCGTGTTCCTCGGTTGTAAATTAGAGTGGAATGTGCTGGGACAAGCCCCCAGAAGTTTATGTCTCCTTACTTATGTTCGTTTTTTAAATTTAATTTATATTTCTTATCGGAGGAAATTTGATTAGACTGTTGTGATTGTCTGGCTGTACAGAATCTGGTCAATGATTCATACATATGTCTGTTCATCTTCGGATCCTGTTACCATGTATGTTATTACAGAATGTTGAGTAGACCTCCCTTGGTATTTGGTAGGTGTTTTGTCATGATATATTTTATATGTATTGGTGATTATATAATTCATATAGTTTATATGTTATATGTTTATATACATTTAACATATGTTAGTATATGTATGCTAATTTCCTAATAATCCTAATTTATCCATCCTCCCACCTTTCATTTTGGTTAACCATTAGTTTGTTTTATCAGTCTGTGAGTGTGTTTTTCTGTGGAAATATGTTCATTGGGAGCAATCTTAGGATAACACGTATAAATGATATCATAGGATATTTGTCATTCCCTTTTGACTTACGTAACGTACTATGATTATTTCTAGGCTCATGTGTAGTCCTGCAAACGGCATTGTTCATTTTTTTCCCGAGGCTACTATTCCATTCGGTACGTATACCACTTCTTCTTTGTCCATTTATCTGTTGATGGACATTTTGTTTGCTTGCATGGCTTGGCTATTGTAAATATTGCTGCAGGGCATGTTTGCCTGTCTGTGCCTTTCCCATTCTGGTCTTCTTAGGGTATAGGCCCATTAGGGGATCGGCCGCATGATATGGTAGCTCAATTTTTACCTTTTAAACGCAGCTCCGTTCTGTTCTCATGATTAGCTGTTACCAGTTTACATCCAACCAACAGCATAGTGGGTATGCATTTCTCCCCCAACCCGTCAGCATGCATTGTTTGTAGACTTTTTACGGATGGCATTTTGAATATTGGGTGGTGAAATCTTTTTGTAGTTTGGATTTGCATCCAACCAATAATTCCTGATATTGAGCTTTTATCCATGTTCTTCTTTTTTTAAAACAACCGAGTGAGTAACACTTACCTCTTCAAATTGTTTTCTTGAAAAATTTTCCGTGTTGTGAACTTTCTTGGCCATTACCTACCCCAGGACATGTTTTGAGGACACGTGTCATTTACGGCCCTACAATTACTGTGAATCTCAAGTGACCCTTAGCCCTGTGTTTAAAGCTGCTGTTGTGGGAAACGGCCACAAGGCGGCAGCATTTCTCCATTCCCAAGTCTGGTTACTAGGGCAGCAGAGCCTTCCTGAAAGTTGTGTTCCTAGGTTGTAAATTAGAATGGGATGTGCCAGGGAAAACCCCAATAACTTTATGTCTCATTAATTGTTGTTCGTGGTTTTAATTTTTTAAATTGGGGTAATGAGCAGAATAGTGTTTGTTCTGGGTGTGCACAATCAGGTTCAATTGAACATTATATATATCTACTCATGTACAGATCCTCTTCCCATGTAAATTACTATTATTTTTTTAAATAAATTTATTTTATTTATTTATTTATTTTTGGCTGAGTTGGATCTTCGTTGCTGCATGTGGGCTTTCTCCAGTTGCGGTGAGCGGGGGCTACTCTCCGTTGCGGTGCACCGGCTTCTCACTGCAGTGGCTTCTCTTGTTGCGGAGCACGGGCTCTAGGCGTGTGGGCTTCAGTAGTTGTGGCGCATGGGCTCAGTAGTTATGGCTCATGGGCTCCAGAGCGTAGGCTCATTAGTTGTGGTGCACGGGCTTAGTTGCTCTGCTGCATGTGGGACCTTCCCGAACCAGGGATCGAACCTGTGTCCCCTGCATTGGCAGGTGGATTCTTAACCACGGTGCCACCAGGCAAGCCCCCGTGTAAATTATTACAGAGCGTTCAGTAGACCTCCCTTGGTATATGGTCGGTCTTTTTGATACGTGTGTTTAATATGTATTTGCATACGTACGGTAACCCTAATCTTAATGTATCCATTCCTCCCACCTTTCCTTTTAGATAACCATAGTTTGTTTTCTAAGTCTGTGAGAGTCTTTCTCTGTGGAAATATGTTCATACGTGTCAGTTGTTAGGTAACAGCTAGGAGTGATATCACAGGTTATTTGTCGGCTGCTTTCCGACTTACCTCATGTTCTGTGATTATCTCTAGGCTCATCTATGGTGCTGCAAAGAGCAGTGTTTCATCCTTTTCCATGGCGAATATTGCATTGTGTACATGGACCACTTCTTCTTTGTGCATTCATCTGTGGATGGACATTTTGGTTACTTCCAAGTCTTGGCAATGCTAAATATTGATGCAGTGCAGGATTGCCAGCCTGTGTCTTTTGGATTCTGGTCTTCTCAGGGATTAGGCCCAGCAGTGGGCCTACTAGATCATATGGTAGTTCAAATTTTTCCCTTTCAACGCACCTCCATTCTGTTCTCACTACTGGCTGTTACCAGTGTACATCCCACCAGCAACTAGAGGGTACACAGTTCTCTAAAACCCCTTCAGAATTTATTGTTTGTAGACTTTTTACTGATGGCATTTTGAGTGTTGGGTGGTGATACCTTTTTGTAGGTTGGATTTGCATGCGTCTAATAATTCCCGATATTGAGCTTTCATCTACGTTTTTTTTTTTAAGTAAAACAGAGAAACTCACCTCTTCAAATTGTTTCCTTGAAAAATTTGCCATGTTCTGAATTCCTGTGGCCATTACCTGCACCAGGACATTTTTTGAGGGCAGGTGTCCTTTACAGCCCTGTAGTAATTGTGAATATCACATGACCATTAGTTCTGCATTTAAAGCTGCTGTTGCAGGAAACGGCCACAAGGGGGCAGCATTTCTATATTCCCAACTCTGGTTACTAGGGCAACACAGCCTTCCTGGAAGTCCTGTTTGTAGGTTGTAAAGTAGAGTGGAATGTGCCAGGACAAACCCCCAGAAACTATGTCTACTTATTTGTTGTTGATATTCTCAGTTTAATTTTCATTTTTCTCAGAGCAAATTTGATTGCAATGTTGTGTTTGTTCTAGGTGTACAGAATGTCTTTCATTGATTCATATATCTTTTCATGTTTGGATCCTGTTCCGTAGAGATTATTACAGAATGTTGTGTAGACCTCTCTTGGTATTCGGTATGTCTGATGATTATATATTTTATAAGTATTAGCATATGTCTGTTAAACCCAATATCCTCCGTTATACATTCCTCACACCTTTCCGTTTGGTTAAGCACAAGCTTGTTTTCTGAACACGTGAGTGTCCTTCTCTGTGGAAATAGGTTCATTCCTATCAATTTTTACATAAGACCTATACGTGATATCATAGGATATGTGTCTCTCGCTTTCTGACTTACTTCAAGTTGTGTGATTGTCTGTAGCCTCGTCTATGGTGCTGCAAACGGCATTGTTTCATTCTTTTCTGTGTCTAATATTGCATTGTGTACATGGACCACTTTTTCGTCCATTCATCTGATGATGGACATTTTTGTTGCTTCCATGTCTTGGCTATTGTAAATACTGCTGCAATACACGATGTTCCATCCTGTGTCTTTTTGATGCTGGCTTTCACAGGTGACAGGCCCAATAGTGGGCCTTCCGGATCATATGGGGACTCAATTTTTACCTTTCAACGCACTGCCATTCTGTTCCTATTATTGGCGGTTACCAGTTTACATCCCACTTAGACCGAGAGGTTACGCTATTCTCCACAACTTCTTCAACATCTATTGTTTGTTGACGTTTTGCTGATGGTCATTCTGACTGGTGTGAGGTGATACGTTTGTGTAGATTGGATTTGCATGCGTCTAATAATTCCTGATGTTTTGCGTGTATCAATGTCCTTTTCATTTTTTTTTAAGATTCAGCTAAACTTACAACTTCAAATTTCCTTCTTGAAAAATTTGCCGCGTTTGGATTTTTTTGGCCATTCCCTACCCCAGGACAGTTTTTGAGGGCATGAGTCATTTACAGCCCTGCAGTCCTTGTGAATATTAGTGACCATTAGCAGTGGATTTAAAGCTGCTGTTTGAGGAAACGGCCTTAAGGTGGCAGCATTTCTACGTTGCCAACTCTGCTTGCTAGGGAAACAGAACCTTGCTGCAAGTTGTGCTTTTAGGTTGCAGATTAGAGTGGAATGTGTCAGGACAAACCCCCATAAGTTTTAGCCTCCTTAATTCTTGTTTGTGTCTTTAAGTTTTCATTTTTATCAGAGCAAATTGGATTTTAAAATGTCTTTTGTTCTAGCTGCACAGAATCTTGTTCATGTACACATATACATATATCTATTGATCTTTGTGTCCTTTTCCATGTAGGTTATTGTAGAGTGTTGAATAGACCACTCTTGGTATTCCATAGGTCTTTGGGGATGATATATTTTATATGTATTAGTATATGTTTGTTAACCCCAATATCCTAATTTGTCCATTCCTCACACCTTTTCTTTGGCTTAACCATAAGTTTGTCTTCTCCATCTGAGATTGTCTTTCCCTATGGAGATATGTTCATTTTTATGAATTTTCAGATAACATAAGTGATATCGTAGAACATTTGTCTTTCGCAATCTGACTTACTTCACGTTGTGTGATTATCTCTAGGCTCATCCGTGGTGCTGCATATGCCATTCTTTTATTTTTTTTCGTGGCTAATATTCCATTCTGTACATATACCACTTCTTCTTTGTCCATTCATCTGTTTATGGAGCTTTTTTTTGCTTCCATGTCTTGGCTCTTTCAATATTGCTGCAGTGCACATTTGCCTGCCTCTGTCTTTCCGATTCTGGTGGTCTTAGGTTATAGGCCCAGAAGGTGCCCTGCCGCATCATACGGTAGCTCAATTTTTACCTTTTAAAGCAGCTGCATTCAGTTTTCATTAGTGCTGTTAGCACTTTACACCCCATCAGCAGCTAGAAGGTACACAGTTCCCTAAAACCTCTTCAGCATTTATAGTTTGTAGACTTTTTGCTGATGGTCATTTGACTGGTGTGAGCTGAAACCTTTGTGGACGTTGGATTTGCATGCAGCTAATAATTCCTTATACTGAGCTTTAGGCATGTCTTTTTTTTCCTTTTCCTTTTTTTTTAAAGAGTGAGTACAACTTCCCTCTCATATTGACTTCTTGAAAACTTTGTCATGTGTTGAAATTTCTTGCCTATTCCCTACCCCAGGACATTTTTTGAGGGCAGGTATCATTTACAGCCCCGCAGTCCTCGTGACTATTAAGCGACCATTAGCACTGTGTTTAAAGCTGCTGTTGTGGGAAACAGCCACAAGGCGGCAGCATTATTACGTTCTCAACTCTTGTTACTAGGGCAACAGAGTCTTCCTGGACGTCGTGTTCCTCGGTTGTAAATTAGAGTGGAATGTGCTGGGACAAGCCCCCAGAAGTTTATGTCTCCTTACTTATGTTCGTTTTTTAAATTTAATTTATATTTCTTATCGGAGGAAATTTGATTAGAGTGTTGTGATTGTCTGGCTGTACAGAATCTGGTCAATGATTCATACATATGTCTGTTCATCTTCGGATCCTGTTACCATGTATGTTATTACAGAATGTTGAGTAGACCTCCCTTGGTATTTGGTAGGTGTTTTGTCATGATATATTTTATATGTATTGGTGATTATATAATTCATATAGTTTATATGTTATATGTTTATATACATTTAACATATGTTAGTATATGTATGCTAATTTCCTAATAATCCTAATTTATCCATCCTCCCACCTTTCATTTTGGTTAACCATTAGTTTGTTTTATCAGTCTGTGAGTGTGTTTTTCTGTGGAAATATGTTCATTGGGAGCAATCTTAGGATAACACGTATAAATGATATCATAGGATATTTGTCATTCCCTTTTGACTTACGTAACGTACTATGATTATTTCTAGGCTCATGTGTAGTCCTGCAAACGGCATTGTTCATTTTTTTCCCGAGGCTACTATTCCATTCGGTACGTATACCACTTCTTCTTTGTCCATTTATCTGTTGATGGACATTTTGTTTGCTTGCATGGCTTGGCTATTGTAAATATTGCTGCAGGGCATGTTTGCCTGTCTGTGCCTTTCCCATTCTGGTCTTCTTAGGGTATAGGCCCATTAGGGGATCGGCCGCATGATATGGTAGCTCAATTTTTACCTTTTAAACGCAGCTCCGTTCTGTTCTCATGATTAGCTGTTACCAGTTTACATCCAACCAACAGCATAGTGGGTATGCATTTCTCCCCCAACCCGTCAGCATGCATTGTTTGTAGACTTTTTACGGATGGCATTTTGAATATTGGGTGGTGAAATCTTTTTGTAGTTTGGATTTGCATCCAACCAATAATTCCTGATATTGAGCTTTTATCCATGTTCTTCTTTTTTTAAAACAACCGAGTGAGTAACACTTACCTCTTCAAATTGTTTTCTTGAAAAATTTTCCGTGTTGTGAACTTTCTTGGCCATTACCTACCCCAGGACATGTTTTGAGGACACGTGTCATTTATGGCCCTACAATTACTGTGAATCTCAAGTGACCCTTAGCCCTGTGTTTAAAGCTGCTGTTGTGGGAAACGGCCACAAGGCGGCAGCATTTCTCCATTCCCAAGTCTGGTTACTAGGGCAGCAGAGCCTTCCTGAAAGTTGTGTTCCTAGGTTGTAAATTAGAATGGGATGTGCCAGGGAAAACCCCAATAACTTTATGTCTCATTAATTGTTGTTCGTGGTTTTAATTTTTTAAATTGGGGTAATGAGCAGAATAGTGTTTGTTCTGGGTGTGCACAATCAGGTTCAATTGAACATTATATATATCTACTCATGTACAGATCCTCTTCCCATGTAAATTACTATTATTTTTTTTAAATAAATTTATTTTATTTATTTATTTATTTTTGGCTGAGTTGGATCTTCGTTGCTGCATGTGGGCTTTCTCCAGTTGCGGTGAGCGGGGGCTACTCTCCGTTGCAGTGCACCAGCTTCTCACTGCAGTGGCTTCTCTTGTTGCGGAGCACGGGCTCTAGGCGTGTGGGCTTCAGTAGTTGTGGCGCATGGGCTCAGTAGTTATGGCTCATGGGCTCCAGAGCGTAGGCTCATTAGTTGTGGTGCACGGGCTTAGTTGCTCTGCTGCATGTGGGACCTTCCCGAACCAGGGATCGAACCTGTGTCCCCTGCATTGGCAGGTGGATTCTTAACCACGGTGCCACCAGGCAAGCCCCCGTGTAAATTATTACAGAGCGTTCAGTAGACCTCCCTTGGTATATGGTCGGTCTTTTTGATACGTGTGTTTAATATGTATTTGCATACGTACGGTAACCCTAATCTTAATGTATCCATTCCTCCCACCTTTCCTTTTAGATAACCATAGTTTGTTTTCTAAGTCTGTGAGAGTCTTTCTCTGTGGAAATATGTTCATACGTGTCAGTTGTTAGGTAACAGCTAGGAGTGATATCACAGGTTATTTGTCGGCTGCTTTCCGACTTACCTCATGTTCTGTGATTATCTCTAGGCTCATCTATGGTGCTGCAAAGAGCAGTGTTTCATCCTTTTCCATGGCGAATATTGCATTGTGTACATGGACCACTTCTTCTTTGTGCATTCATCTGTGGATGGACATTTTGGTTACTTCCAAGTCTTGGCAATGCTAAATATTGATGCAGTGCAGGATTGCCAGCCTGTGTCTTTTGGATTCTGGTCTTCTCAGGGATTAGGCCCAGCAGTGGGCCTACTAGATCATATGGTAGTTCAAATTTTTCCCTTTCAACGCACCTCCATTCTGTTCTCACTACTGGCTGTTACCAGTGTACATCCCACCAGCAACTAGAGGGTACACAGTTCTCTAAAACCCCTTCAGAATTTATTGTTTGTAGACTTTTTACTGATGGCATTTTGAGTGTTGGGTGGTGATACCTTTTTGTAGGTTGGATTTGCATGCGTCTAATAATTCCCGATATTGAGCTTTCATCTACGTTTTTTTTTTAAGTAAAACAGAGAAACTCACCTCTTCAAATTGTTTCCTTGAAAAATTTGCCATGTTCTGAATTCCTGTGGCCATTACCTGCACCAGGACATTTTTTGAGGGCAGGTGTCCTTTACAGCCCTGTAGTAATTGTGAATATCACATGACCATTAGTTCTGCATTTAAAGCTGCTGTTGCAGGAAACGGCCACAAGGGGGCAGCATTTCTATATTCCCAACTCTGGTTACTAGGGCAACACAGCCTTCCTGGAAGTCCTGTTTGTAGGTTGTAAAGTAGAGTGGAATGTGCCAGGACAAACCCCCAGAAACTATGTCTACTTATTTGTTGTTGATATTCTCAGTTTAATTTTCATTTTTCTCAGAGCAAATTTGATTGCAATGTTGTGTTTGTTCTAGGTGTACAGAATGTCTTTCATTGATTCATATATCTTTTCATGTTTGGATCCTGTTCCGTAGAGATTATTACAGAATGTTGTGTAGACCTCTCTTGGTATTCGGTATGTCTGATGATTATATATTTTATAAGTATTAGCATATGTCTGTTAAACCCAATATCCTCCGTTATACATTCCTCACACCTTTCCGTTTGGTTAAGCACAAGCTTGTTTTCTGAACACGTGAGTGTCCTTCTCTGTGGAAATAGGTTCATTCCTATCAATTTTTACATAAGACCTATACGTGATATCATAGGATATGTGTCTCTCGCTTTCTGACTTACTTCAAGTTGTGTGATTGTCTGTAGCCTCGTCTATGGTGCTGCAAACGGCATTGTTTCATTCTTTTCTGTGTCTAATATTGCATTGTGTACATGGACCACTTTTTCGTCCATTCATCTGATGATGGACATTTTTGTTGCTTCCATGTCTTGGCTATTGTAAATACTGCTGCAATACACGATGTTCCATCCTGTGTCTTTTTGATGCTGGCTTTCACAGGTGACAGGCCCAATAGTGGGCCTTCCGGATCATATGGGGACTCAATTTTTACCTTTCAACGCACTGCCATTCTGTTCCTATTATTGGCGGTTACCAGTTTACATCCCACTTAGACCGAGAGGTTACGCTATTCTCCACAACTTCTTCAACATCTATTGTTTGTTGACGTTTTGCTGATGGTCATTCTGACTGGTGTGAGGTGATACGTTTGTGTAGATTGGATTTGCATGCGTCTAATAATTCCTGATGTTTTGCGTGTATCAATGTCCTTTTCATTTTTTTTTAAGATTCAGCTAAACTTACAACTTCAAATTTCCTTCTTGAAAAATTTGCCGCGTTTGGATTTTTTTGGCCATTCCCTACCCCAGGACAGTTTTTGAGGGCATGAGTCATTTACAGCCCTGCAGTCCTTGTGAATATTAGTGACCATTAGCAGTGGATTTAAAGCTGCTGTTTGAGGAAACGGCCTTAAGGTGGCAGCATTTCTACGTTGCCAACTCTGCTTGCTAGGGAAACAGAACCTTGCTGCAAGTTGTGCTTTTAGGTTGCAGATTAGAGTGGAATGTGTCAGGACAAACCCCCATAAGTTTTAGCCTCCTTAATTCTTGTTTGTGTCTTTAAGTTTTCATTTTTATCAGAGCAAATTGGATTTTAAAATGTCTTTTGTTCTAGCTGCACAGAATCTTGTTCATGTACACATATACATATATCTATTGATCTTTGTGTCCTTTTCCATGTAGGTTATTGTAGAGTGTTGAATAGACCACTCTTGGTATTCCATAGGTCTTTGGGGATGATATATTTTATATGTATTAGTATATGTTTGTTAACCCCAATATCCTAATTTGTCCATTCCTCACACCTTTTCTTTGGCTTAACCATAAGTTTGTCTTCTCCATCTGAGATTGTCTTTCCCTATGGAGATATGTTCATTTTTATGAATTTTCAGATAACATAAGTGATATCGTAGAACATTTGTCTTTCGCAATCTGACTTACTTCACGTTGTGTGATTATCTCTAGGCTCATCCGTGGTGCTGCATATGCCATTCTTTTATTTTTTTTCGTGGCTAATATTCCATTCTGTACATATACCACTTCTTCTTTGTCCATTCATCTGTTTATGGAGCTTTTTTTTGCTTCCATGTCTTGGCTCTTTCAATATTGCTGCAGTGCACATTTGCCTGCCTCTGTCTTTCCGATTCTGGTGGTCTTAGGTTATAGGCCCAGAAGGTGCCCTGCCGCATCATACGGTAGCTCAATTTTTACCTTTTAAAGCAGCTGCATTCAGTTTTCATTAGTGCTGTTAGCACTTTACACCCCATCAGCAGCTAGAAGGTACACAGTTCCCTAAAACCTCTTCAGCATTTATAGTTTGTAGACTTTTTGCTGATGGTCATTTGACTGGTGTGAGCTGAAACCTTTGTGGACGTTGGATTTGCATGCAGCTAATAATTCCTTATACTGAGCTTTAGGCGTGTCTTTTTTTTCCTTTTCCTTTTTTTTTTAAAGAGTGAGTACAACTTCCCTCTCATATTGACTTCTTGAAAACTTTGTCATGTGTTGAAATTTCTTGCCTATTCCCTACCCCAGGACATTTTTTGAGGGCAGGTATCATTTACAGCCCCGCAGTCCTCGTGACTATTAAGCGACCATTAGCACTGTGTTTAAAGCTGCTGTTGTGGGAAACAGCCACAAGGCGGCAGCATTATTACGTTCTCAACTCTTGTTACTAGGGCAACAGAGTCTTCCTGGACGTCGTGTTCCTCGGTTGTAAATTAGAGTGGAATGTGCTGGGACAAGCCCCCAGAAGTTTATGTCTCCTTACTTATGTTCGTTTTTTAAATTTAATTTATATTTCTTATCGGAGGAAATTTGATTAGACTGTTGTGATTGTCTGGCTGTACAGAATCTGGTCAATGATTCATACATATGTCTGTTCATCTTCGGATCCTGTTACCATGTATGTTATTACAGAATGTTGAGTAGACCTCCCTTGGTATTTGGTAGGTGTTTTGTCATGATATATTTTATATGTATTGGTGATTATATAATTCATATAGTTTATATGTTATATGTTTATATACATTTAACATATGTTAGTATATGTATGCTAATTTCCTAATAATCCTAATTTATCCATCCTCCCACCTTTCATTTTGGTTAACCATTAGTTTGTTTTATCAGTCTGTGAGTGTGTTTTTCTGTGGAAATATGTTCATTGGGAGCAATCTTAGGATAACACGTATAAATGATATCATAGGATATTTGTCATTCCCTTTTGACTTACGTAACGTACTATGATTATTTCTAGGCTCATGTGTAGTCCTGAAAACGGCATTGTTCATTTTTTTCCCGAGGCTACTATTCCATTCGGTACGTATACCACTTCTTCTTTGTCCATTTATCTGTTGATGGACATTTTGTTTGCTTGCATGGCTTGGCTATTGTAAATATTGCTGCTGGGCATGTTTGCCTGTCTGTGCCTTTCCCATTCTGGTCTTCTTAGGGTATAGGCCCATTAGGGGATCGGCCGCATGATATGGTAGCTCAATTTTTACCTTTTAAACGCAGCTCCGTTCTGTTCTCATGATTAGCTGTTACCAGTTTACATCCAACCAACAGCATAGTGGGTATGCATTTCTCCCCCAACCCGTCAGCATGCATTGTTTGTAGACTTTTTACGGATGGCATTTTGAATATTGGGTGGTGAAATCTTTTTGTAGTTTGGATTTGCATCCAACCAATAATTCCTGATATTGAGCTTTTATCCATGTTCTTCTTTTTTTAAAACAACCGAGTGAGTAACACTTACCTCTTCAAATTGTTTTCTTGAAAAATTTTCCGTGTTGTGAACTTTCTTGGCCATTACCTACCCCAGGACATGTTTTGAGGACACGTGTCATTTACGGCCCTACAATTACTGTGAATCTCAAGTGACCCTTAGCCCTGTGTTTAAAGCTGCTGTTGTGGGAAACGGCCACAAGGCGGCAGCATTTCTCCATTCCCAAGTCTGGTTACTAGGGCAGCAGAGCCTTCCTGAAAGTTGTGTTCCTAAGTTGTAAATTAGAATAGGATGTGCCAGGGAAAACCCCAATAACTTTATGTCTCATTAATTGTTGTTCGTGGTTTTAATTTTTTAAATTGGGGTAATGAGCAGAATAGTGTTTGTTCTGGGTGTGCACAATCAGGTTCAATTGAACATTATATATATCTACTCATGTACAGATCCTCTTCCCATGTAAATTACTATTATTTTTTTAAATAAATTTATTTTATTTATTTATTTATTTTTGGCTGAGTTGGATCTTCGTTGCTGCATGTGGGCTTTCTCCAGTTGCGGTGAGCGGGGGCTACTCTCCGTTGCGGTGCACCGGCTTCTCACTGCAGTGGCTTCTCTTGTTGCGGAGCACGGGCTCTAGGCGTGTGGGCTTCAGTAGTTGTGGTGCATGGGCTCAGTAGTTATGGCTCATGGGCTCCAGAGCGTAGGCTCATTAGTTGTGGTGCACGGGCTTAGTTGCTCTGCTGCATGTGGGACCTTCCCGAACCAGGGATCGAACCTGTGTCCCCTGCATTGGCAGGTGGATTCTTAACCACGGTGCCACCAGGCAAGCCCCCGTGTAAATTATTACAGAGCGTTCAGTAGACCTCCCTTGGTATATGGTCGGTCTTTTTGATACGTGTGTTTAATATGTATTTGCATACGTACGGTAACCCTAATCTTAATGTATCCATTCCTCCCACCTTTCCTTTTAGATAACCATAGTTTGTTTTCTAAGTCTGTGAGAGTCTTTCTCTGTGGAAATATGTTCATACGTGTCAGTTGTTAGGTAACAGCTAGGAGTGATATCACAGGTTATTTGTCGGCTGCTTTCCGACTTACCTCATGTTCTGTGATTATCTCTAGGCTCATCTATGGTGCTGCAAAGAGCAGTGTTTCATCCTTTTCCATGGCGAATATTGCATTGTGTACATGGACCACTTCTTCTTTGTGCATTCATCTGTGGATGGACATTTTGGTTACTTCCAAGTCTTGGCAATGCTAAATATTGATGCAGTGCAGGATTGCCAGCCTGTGTCTTTTGGATTCTGGTCTTCTCAGGGATTAGGCCCAGCAGTGGGCCTACTAGATCATATGGTAGTTCAAATTTTTCCCTTTCAACGCACCTCCATTCTGTTCTCACTACTGGCTGTTACCAGTGTACATCCCACCAGCAACTAGAGGGTACACAGTTCTCTAAAACCCCTTCAGAATTTATTGTTTGTAGACTTTTTACTGATGGCATTTTGAGTGTTGGGTGGTGATACCTTTTTGTAGGTTGGATTTGCATGCGTCTAATAATTCCCGTTATTGAGCTTTCATCTACGTTTTTTTTTTTTTAAGTAAAACAGAGAAACTCACCTCTTCAAATTGTTTCCTTGAAAAATTTGCCATGTTCTGAATTCCTGTGGCCATTACCTGCACCAGGACATTTTTTGAGGGCAGGTGTCCTTTACAGCCCTGTAGTAATTGTGAATATCACATGACCATTAGTTCTGCATTTAAAGCTGCTGTTGCAGGAAACGGCCACAAGGGGGCAGCATTTCTATATTCCCAACTCTGGTTACTAGGGCAACACAGCCTTCCTGGAAGTCCTGTTTGTAGGTTGTAAAGTAGAGTGGAATGTGCCAGGACAAACCCCCAGAAACTATGTCTACTTATTTGTTGTTGATATTCTCAGTTTAATTTTCATTTTTCTCAGAGCAAATTTGATTGCAATGTTGTGTTTGTTCTAGGTGTACAGAATGTCTTTCATTGATTCATATATCTTTTCATGTTTGGATCCTGTTCCGTAGAGATTATTACAGAATGTTGTGTAGACCTCTCTTGGTATTCGGTATGTCTGATGATTATATATTTTATAAGTATTAGCATATGTCTGTTAAACCCAATATCCTCCGTTATACATTCCTCACACCTTTCCGTTTGGTTAAGCACAAGCTTGTTTTCTGAACACGTGAGTGTCCTTCTCTGTGGAAATAGGTTCATTCCTATCAATTTTTACATAAGACCTATACGTGATATCATAGGATATGTGTCTCTCGCTTTCTGACTTACTTCAAGTTGTGTGATTGTGTGTAGCCTCGTCTATGGTGCTGCAAACGGCATTGTTTCATTCTTTTCTGTGTCTAATATTGCATTGTGTACATGGACCACTTTTTCGTCCATTCATCTGATGATGGACATTTTTGTTGCTTCCATGTCTTGGCTATTGTAAATACTGCTGCAATACACGATGTTCCATCCTGTGTCTTTTTGATGCTGGCTTTCACAGGTGACAGGCCCAATAGTGGGCCTTCCGGATCATATGGGGACTCAATTTTTACCTTTCAACGCACTGCCATTCTGTTCCTATTATTGGCGGTTACCAGTTTACATCCCACTTAGACCGAGAGGTTACGCTATTCTCCACAACTTCTTCAACATCTATTGTTTGTTGACGTTTTGCTGATGGTCATTCTGACTGGTGTGAGGTGATACGTTTGTGTAGATTGGATTTGCATGCGTCTAATAATTCCTGATGTTTTGCGTGTATCAATGTCCTTTTCATTTTTTTTTAAGATTCAGCTAAACTTACAACTTCAAATTTCCTTCTTGAAAAATTTGCCGCGTTTGGATTTTTTTGGCCATTCCCTACCCCAGGACAGTTTTTGAGGGCATGAGTCATTTACAGCCCTGCAGTCCTTGTGAATATTAGTGACCATTAGCAGTGGATTTAAAGCTGCTGTTTGAGGAAACGGCCTTAAGGTGGCAGCATTTCTACGTTGCCAACTCTGCTTGCTAGGGAAACAGAACCTTGCTGCAAGTTGTGCTTTTAGGTTGCAGATTAGAGTGGAATGTGTCAGGACAAACCCCCATAAGTTTTAGCCTCCTTAATTCTTGTTTGTGTCTTTAAGTTTTCATTTTTATCAGAGCAAATTGGATTTTAAAATGTCTTTTGTTCTAGCTGCACAGAATCTTGTTCATGTACACATATACATATATCTATTGATCTTTGTGTCCTTTTCCATGTAGGTTATTGTAGAGTGTTGAATAGACCACTCTTGGTATTCCATAGGTCTTTGGGGATGATATATTTTATATGTATTAGTATATGTTTGTTAACCCCAATATCCTAATTTGTCCATTCCTCACACCTTTTCTTTGGCTTAACCATAAGTTTGTCTTCTCCATCTGAGATTGTCTTTCCCTATGGAAATATGTTCATTTTTATGAATTTTCAGATAACATAAGTGATATCGTAGAACATTTGTCTTTCGCAATCTGACTTACTTCACGTTGTGTGATTATCTCTAGGCTCATCCGTGGTGCTGCATATGCCATTCTTTTATTTTTTTTCGTGGCTAATATTCCATTCTGTACATATACCACTTCTTCTTTGTCCATTCATCTGTTTATGGAGCTTTTTTTTGCTTCCATGTCTTGGCTCTTTCAATATTGCTGCAGTGCACATTTGCCTGCCTCTGTCTTTCCGATTCTGGTGGTCTTAGGTTATAGGCCCAGAAGGTGCCCTGCCGCATCATACGGTAGCTCAATTTTTACCTTTTAAAGCAGCTGCATTCAGTTTTCATTAGTGCTGTTAGCACTTTACACCCCATCAGCAGCTAGAAGGTACACAGTTCCCTAAAACCTCTTCAGCATTTATAGTTTGTAGACTTTTTGCTGATGGTCATTTGACTGGTGTGAGCTGAAACCTTTGTGGACGTTGGATTTGCATGCAGCTAATAATTCCTTATACTGAGCTTTAGGCATGTCTTTTTTTTCCTTTTCCTTTTTTTTTAAAGAGTGAGTACAACTTCCCTCTCATATTGACTTCTTGAAAACTTTGTCATGTGTTGAAATTTCTTGCCTATTCCCTACCCCAGGACATTTTTTGAGGGCAGGTATCATTTACAGCCCCGCAGTCCTCGTGACTATTAAGCGACCATTAGCACTGTGTTTAAAGCTGCTGTTGTGGGAAACAGCCACAAGGCGGCAGCATTATTACGTTCTCAACTCTTGTTACTAGGGCAACAGAGTCTTCCTGGACGTCGTGTTCCTCGGTTGTAAATTAGAGTGGAATGTGCTGGGACAAGCCCCCAGAAGTTTATGTCTCCTTACTTATGTTCGTTTTTTAAATTTAATTTATATTTCTTATCGGAGGAAATTTGATTAGAGTGTTGTGATTGTCTGGCTGTACAGAATCTGGTCAATGATTCATACATATGTCTGTTCATCTTCGGATCCTGTTACCATGTATGTTATTACAGAATGTTGAGTAGACCTCCCTTGGTATTTGGTAGGTGTTTTGTCATGATATATTTTATATGTATTGGTGATTATATAATTCATATCGTTTATATGTTATATGTTTATATACATTTAACATACGTTAGTATATGTATGCTACCCCCATAATCCTAATTTATCCATCCTCCCACCTTTCATTTTGGTTAACCATTAGTTTGTTTTATCAGTCTGTGAGTGTGTTTTTCTGTGGAAATATGTTCATTGGGAGCAATCTTAGGATAACACGTATAAATGATATCATAGGATATTTGTCATTCCCTTTTGACTTACGTAACGTACTATGATTATTTCTAGGCTCATGTGTAGTCCTGAAAACGGCATTGTTCATTTTTTTCCCGAGGCTACTATTCCATTCGGTACGTATACCACTTCTTCTTTGTCCATTTATCTGTTGATGGACATTTTGTTTGCTTGCATGGCTTGGCTATTGTAAATATTGCTGCAGGGCATGTTTGCCTGTCTGTGCCTTTCCCATTCTGGTCTTCTTAGGGTATAGGCCCATTAGGGGATCGGCCGCATGATATGGTAGCTCAATTTTTACCTTTTAAACGCAGCTCCGTTCTGTTCTCATGATTAGCTGTTACCAGTTTACATCCAACCAACAGCATAGTGGGTATGCATTTCTCCCCCAACCCGTCAGCATGCATTGTTTGTAGACTTTTTACGGATGGCATTTTGAATATTGGGTGGTGAAATCTTTTTGTAGTTTGGATTTGCATCCAACCAATAATTCCTGATATTGAGCTTTTATCCATGTTCTTCTTTTTTTAAAACAACCGAGTGAGTAACACTTACCTCTTCAAATTGTTTTCTTGAAAAATTTTCCGTGTTGTGAACTTTCTTGGCCATTACCTACCCCAGGACATGTTTTGAGGACACGTGTCATTTACGGCCCTACAATTACTGTGAATCTCAAGTGACCCTTAGCCCTGTGTTTAAAGCTGCTGTTGTGGGAAACGGCCACAAGGCGGCAGCATTTCTCCATTCCCAAGTCTGGTTACTAGGGCAGCAGAGCCTTCCTGAAAGTTGTGTTCCTAGGTTGTAAATTAGAATGGGATGTGCCAGGGAAAACCCCAATAACTTTATGTCTCATTAATTGTTGTTCGTGGTTTTAATTTTTTAAATTGGGGTAATGAGCAGAATAGTGTTTGTTCTGGGTGTGCACAATCAGGTTCAATTGAACATTATATATATCTACTCATGTACAGATCCTCTTCCCATGTAAATTACTATTATTTTTTTAAATAAATTTATTTTATTTATTTATTTATTTTTGGCTGAGTTGGATCTTCGTTGCTGCATGTGGGCTTTCTCCAGTTGCGGTGAGCGGGGGCTACTCTCCGTTGCGGTGCACCGGCTTCTCACTGCAGTGGCTTCTCTTGTTGCGGAGCACGGGCTCTAGGCGTGTGGGCTTCAGTAGTTGTGGCGCATGGGCTCAGTAGTTATGGCTCATGGGCTCCAGAGCGTAGGCTCATTAGTTGTGGTGCACGGGCTTAGTTGCTCTGCTGCATGTGGGACCTTCCCGAACCAGGGATCGAACCTGTGTCCCCTGCATTGGCAGGTGGATTCTTAACCACGGTGCCACCAGGCAAGCCCCCGTGTAAATTATTACAGAGCGTTCAGTAGACCTCCCTTGGTATATGGTCGGTCTTTTTGATACGTGTGTTTAATATGTATTTGCATACGTACGGTAACCCTAATCTTAATGTATCCATTCCTCCCACCTTTCCTTTTAGATAACCATAGTTTGTTTTCTAAGTCTGTGAGAGTCTTTCTCTGTGGAAATATGTTCATACGTGTCAGTTGTTAGGTAACAGCTAGGAGTGATATCACAGGTTATTTGTCGGCTGCTTTCCGACTTACCTCATGTTCTGTGATTATCTCTAGGCTCATCTATGGTGCTGCAAAGAGCAGTGTTTCATCCTTTTCCATGGCGAATATTGCATTGTGTACATGGACCACTTCTTCTTTGTGCATTCATCTGTGGATGGACATTTTGGTTACTTCCAAGTCTTGGCAATGCTAAATATTGATGCAGTGCAGGATTGCCAGCCTGTGTCTTTTGGATTCTGGTCTTCTCAGGGATTAGGCCCAGCAGTGGGCCTACTAGATCATATGGTAGTTCAAATTTTTCCCTTTCAACGCACCTCCATTCTGTTCTCACTACTGGCTGTTACCAGTGTACATCCCACCAGCAACTAGAGGGTACACAGTTCTCTAAAACCCCTTCAGAATTTATTGTTTGTAGACTTTTTACTGATGGCATTTTGAGTGTTGGGTGGTGATACCTTTTTGTAGGTTGGATTTGCATGCGTCTAATAATTCCCGATATTGAGCTTTCATCTACGTTTTTTTTTTAAGTAAAACAGAGAAACTCACCTCTTCAAATTGTTTCCTTGAAAAATTTGCCATGTTCTGAATTCCTGTGGCCATTACCTGCACCAGGACATTTTTTGAGGGCAGGTGTCCTTTACAGCCCTGTAGTAATTGTGAATATCACATGACCATTAGTTCTGCATTTAAAGCTGCTGTTGCAGGAAACGGCCACAAGGGGGCAGCATTTCTATATTCCCAACTCTGGTTACTAGGGCAACACAGCCTTCCTGGAAGTCCTGTTTGTAGGTTGTAAAGTAGAGTGGAATGTGCCAGGACAAACCCCCAGAAACTATGTCTACTTATTTGTTGTTGATATTCTCAGTTTAATTTTCATTTTTCTCAGAGCAAATTTGATTGCAATGTTGTGTTTGTTCTAGGTGTACAGAATGTCTTTCATTGATTCATATATCTTTTCATGTTTGGATCCTGTTCCGTAGAGATTATTACAGAATGTTGTGTAGACCTCTCTTGGTATTCGGTATGTCTGATGATTATATATTTTATAAGTATTAGCATATGTCTGTTAAACCCAATATCCTCCGTTATACATTCCTCACACCTTTCCGTTTGGTTAAGCACAAGCTTGTTTTCTGAACACGTGAGTGTCCTTCTCTGTGGAAATAGGTTCATTCCTATCAATTTTTACATAAGACCTATACGTGATATCATAGGATATGTGTCTCTCGCTTTCTGACTTACTTCAAGTTGTGTGATTGTCTGTAGCCTCGTCTATGGTGCTGCAAACGGCATTGTTTCATTCTTTTCTGTGTCTAATATTGCATTGTGTACATGGACCACTTTTTCGTCCATTCATCTGATGATGGACATTTTTGTTGCTTCCATGTCTTGGCTATTGTAAATACTGCTGCAATACACGATGTTCCATCCTGTGTCTTTTTGATGCTGGCTTTCACAGGTGACAGGCCCAATAGTGGGCCTTCCGGATCATATGGGGACTCAATTTTTACCTTTCAACGCACTGCCATTCTGTTCCTATTATTGGCGGTTACCAGTTTACATCCCACTTAGACCGAGAGGTTACGCTATTCTCCACAACTTCTTCAACATCTATTGTTTGTTGACGTTTTGCTGATGGTCATTCTGACTGGTGTGAGGTGATACGTTTGTGTAGATTGGATTTGCATGCGTCTAATAATTCCTGATGTTTTGCGTGTATCAATGTCCTTTTCATTTTTTTTTAAGATTCAGCTAAACTTACAACTTCAAATTTCCTTCTTGAAAAATTTGCCGCGTTTGGATTTTTTTGGCCATTCCCTACCCCAGGACAGTTTTTGAGGGCATGAGTCATTTACAGCCCTGCAGTCCTTGTGAATATTAGTGACCATTAGCAGTGGATTTAAAGCTGCTGTTTGAGGAAACGGCCTTAAGGTGGCAGCATTTCTACGTTGCCAACTCTGCTTGCTAGGGAAACAGAACCTTGCTGCAAGTTGTGCTTTTAGGTTGCAGATTAGAGTGGAATGTGTCAGGACAAACCCCCATAAGTTTTAGCCTCCTTAATTCTTGTTTGTGTCTTTAAGTTTTCATTTTTATCAGAGCAAATTGGATTTTAAAATGTCTTTTGTTCTAGCTGCACAGAATCTTGTTCATGTACACATATACATATATCTATTGATCTTTGTGTCCTTTTCCATGTAGGTTATTGTAGAGTGTTGAATAGACCACTCTTGGTATTCCATAGGTCTTTGGGGATGATATATTTTATATGTATTAGTATATGTTTGTTAACCCCAATATCCTAATTTGTCCATTCCTCACACCTTTTCTTTGGCTTAACCATAAGTTTGTCTTCTCCATCTGAGATTGTCTTTCCCTATGGAGATATGTTCATTTTTATGAATTTTCAGATAACATAAGTGATATCGTAGAACATTTGTCTTTCGCAATCTGACTTACTTCACGTTGTGTGATTATCTCTAGGCTCATCCGTGGTGCTGCATATGCCATTCTTTTATTTTTTTTCGTGGCTAATATTCCATTCTGTACATATACCACTTCTTCTTTGTCCATTCATCTGTTTATGGAGCTTTTTTTTGCTTCCATGTCTTGGCTCTTTCAATATTGCTGCAGTGCACATTTGCCTGCCTCTGTCTTTCCGATTCTGGTGGTCTTAGGTTATAGGCCCAGAAGGTGCCCTGCCGCATCATACGGTAGCTCAATTTTTACCTTTTAAAGCAGCTGCATTCAGTTTTCATTAGTGCTGTTAGCACTTTACACCCCA
The DNA here is from genome assembly GCF_028564815.1 of Eubalaena glacialis. NCBI lineage: Eukaryota > Metazoa > Chordata > Mammalia > Artiodactyla > Balaenidae > Eubalaena > Eubalaena glacialis. Next base: position 123,861,537 of record NC_083722.1, read on the forward strand.
TCAGCAGCTAGAAGGTACACAGTTCCCTAAAACCTCTTCAGCATTTATAGTTTGTAGACTTTTTGCTGATGGTCATTTGACTGGTGTGAGCTGAAACCTTTGTGGACGTTGGATTTGCATGCAGCTAATAATTCCTTATACTGAGCTTTAGGCATGTCTTTTTTTTCCTTTTCCTTTTTTTTTAAAGAGTGAGTACAACTTCCCTCTCATATTGACTTCTTGAAAACTTTGTCATGTGTTGAAATTTCTTGCCTATTCCCTACCCCAGGACATTTTTTGAGGGCAGGTATCATTTACAGCCCCGCAGTCCTCGTGACTATTAAGCGACCATTAGCACTGTGTTTAAAGCTGCTGTTGTGGGAAACAGCCACAAGGCGGCAGCATTATTACGTTCTCAACTCTTGTTACTAGGGCAACAGAGTCTTCCTGGACGTCGTGTTCCTCGGTTGTAAATTAGAGTGGAATGTGCTGGGACAAGCCCCCAGAAGTTTATGTCTCCTTACTTATGTTCGTTTTTTAAATTTAATTTATATTTCTTATCGGAGGAAATTTGATTAGAGTGTTGTGATTGTCTGGCTGTACAGAATCTGGTCAATGATTCATACATATGTCTGTTCATCTTCGGATCCTGTTACCATGTATGTTATTACAGAATGTTGAGTAGACCTCCCTTGGTATTTGGTAGGTGTTTTGTCATGATATATTTTATATGTATTGGTGATTATATAATTCATATAGTTTATATGTTATATGTTTATATACATTTAACATATGTTAGTATATGTATGCTAATTTCCTAATAATCCTAATTTATCCATCCTCCCACCTTTCATTTTGGTTAACCATTAGTTTGTTTTATCAGTCTGTGAGTGTGTTTTTCTGTGGAAATATGTTCATTGGGAGCAATCTTAGGATAACACGTATAAATGATATCATAGGATATTTGTCATTCCCTTTTGACTTACGTAACGTACTATGATTATTTCTAGGCTCATGTGTAGTCCTGAAAACGGCATTGTTCATTTTTTTCCCGAGGCTACTATTCCATTCGGTACGTATACCACTTCTTCTTTGTCCATTTATCTGTTGATGGACATTTTGTTTGCTTGCATGGCTTGGCTATTGTAAATATTGCTGCAGGGCATGTTTGCCTGTCTGTGCCTTTCCCATTCTGGTCTTCTTAGGGTATAGGCCCATTAGGGGATCGGCCGCATGTTATGGTAGCTCAATTTTTACCTTTTAAACGCAGCTCCGTTCTGTTCTCATGATTAGCTGTTACCAGTTTACATCCAACCAACAGCATAGTGGGTATGCATTTCTCCCCCAACCCGTCAGCATGCATTGTTTGTAGACTTTTTACGGATGGCATTTTGAATATTGGGTGGTGAAATCTTTTTGTAGTTTGGATTTGCATCCAACCAATAATTCCTGATATTGAGCTTTTATCCATGTTCTTCTTTTTTTAAAACAACCGAGTGAGTAACACTTACCTCTTCAAATTGTTTTCTTGAAAAATTTTCCGTGTTGTGAACTTTCTTGGCCATTACCTACCCCAGGACATGTTTTGAGGACACGTGTCATTTATGGCCCTACAATTACTGTGAATCTCAAGTGACCCTTAGCCCTGTGTTTAAAGCTGCTGTTGTGGGAAACGGCCACAAGGCGGCAGCATTTCTCCATTCCCAAGTCTGGTTACTAGGGCAGCAGAGCCTTCCTGAAAGTTGTGTTCCTAGGTTGTAAATTAGAATGGGATGTGCCAGGGAAAACCCCAATAACTTTATGTCTCATTAATTGTTGTTCGTGGTTTTAATTTTTTAAATTGGGGTAATGAGCAGAATAGTGTTTGTTCTGGGTGTGCACAATCAGGTTCAATTGAACATTATATATATCTACTCATGTACAGATCCTCTTCCCATGTAAATTACTATTATTTTTTTAAATAAATTTATTTTATTTATTTATTTATTTTTGGCTGAGTTGGATCTTCGTTGCTGCATGTGGGCTTTCTCCAGTTGCGGTGAGCGGGGGCTACTCTCCGTTGCGGTGCACCGGCTTCTCACTGCAGTGGCTTCTCTTGTTGCGGAGCACGGGCTCTAGGCGTGTGGGCTTCAGTAGTTGTGGTGCATGGGCTCAGTAGTTATGGCTCATGGGCTCCAGAGCGTAGGCTCATTAGTTGTGGTGCACGGGCTTAGTTGCTCTGCTGCATGTGGGACCTTCCCGAACCAGGGATCGAACCTGTGTCCCCTGCATTGGCAGGTGGATTCTTAACCACGGTGCCACCAGGCAAGCCCCCGTGTAAATTATTACAGAGCGTTCAGTAGACCTCCCTTGGTATATGGTCGGTCTTTTTGATACGTGTGTTTAATATGTATTTGCATACGTACGGTAACCCTAATCTTAATGTATCCATTCCTCCCACCTTTCCTTTTAGATAACCATAGTTTGTTTTCTAAGTCTGTGAGAGTCTTTCTCTGTGGAAATATGTTCATACGTGTCAGTTGTTAGGTAACAGCTAGGAGTGATATCACAGGTTATTTGTCGGCTGCTTTCCGACTTACCTCATGTTCTGTGATTATCTCTAGGCTCATCTATGGTGCTGCAAAGAGCAGTGTTTCATCCTTTTCCATGGCGAATATTGCATTGTGTACATGGACCACTTCTTCTTTGTGCATTCATCTGTGGATGGACATTTTGGTTACTTCCAAGTCTTGGCAATGCTAAATATTGATGCAGTGCAGGATTGCCAGCCTGTGTCTTTTGGATTCTGGTCTTCTCAGGGATTAGGCCCAGCAGTGGGCCTACTAGATCATATGGTAGTTCAAATTTTTCCCTTTCAACGCACCTCCATTCTGTTCTCACTACTGGCTGTTACCAGTGTACATCCCACCAGCAACTAGAGGGTACACAGTTCTCTAAAACCCCTTCAGAATTTATTGTTTGTAGACTTTTTACTGATGGCATTTTGAGTGTTGGGTGGTGATACCTTTTTGTAGGTTGGATTTGCATGCGTCTAATAATTCCCGATATTGAGCTTTCATCTACGTTTTTTTTTTTAAGTAAAACAGAGAAACTCACCTCTTCAAATTGTTTCCTTGAAAAATTTGCCATGTTCTGAATTCCTGTGGCCATTACCTGCACCAGGACATTTTTTGAGGGCAGGTGTCCTTTACAGCCCTGTAGTAATTGTGAATATCACATGACCATTAGTTCTGCATTTAAAGCTGCTGTTGCAGGAAACGGCCACAAGGGGGCAGCATTTCTATATTCCCAACTCTGGTTACTAGGGCAACACAGCCTTCCTGGAAGTCCTGTTTGTAGGTTGTAAAGTAGAGTGGAATGTGCCAGGACAAACCCCCAGAAACTATGTCTACTTATTTGTTGTTGATATTCTCAGTTTAATTTTCATTTTTCTCAGAGCAAATTTGATTGCAATGTTGTGTTTGTTCTAGGTGTACAGAATGTCTTTCATTGATTCATATATCTTTTCATGTTTGGATCCTGTTCCGTAGAGATTATTACAGAATGTTGTGTAGACCTCTCTTGGTATTCGGTATGTCTGATGATTATATATTTTATAAGTATTAGCATATGTCTGTTAAACCCAATATCCTCCGTTATACATTCCTCACACCTTTCCGTTTGGTTAAGCACAAGCTTGTTTTCTGAACACGTGAGTGTCCTTCTCTGTGGAAATAGGTTCATTCCTATCAATTTTTACATAAGACCTATACGTGATATCATAGGATATGTGTCTCTCGCTTTCTGACTTACTTCAAGTTGTGTGATTGTGTGTAGCCTCGTCTATGGTGCTGCAAACGGCATTGTTTCATTCTTTTCTGTGTCTAATATTGCATTGTGTACATGGACCACTTTTTCGTCCATTCATCTGATGATGGACATTTTTGTTGCTTCCATGTCTTGGCTATTGTAAATACTGCTGCAATACACGATGTTCCATCCTGTGTCTTTTTGATGCTGGCTTTCACAGGTGACAGGCCCAATAGTGGGCCTTCCGGATCATATGGGGACTCAATTTTTACCTTTCAACGCACTGCCATTCTGTTCCTATTATTGGCGGTTACCAGTTTACATCCCACTTAGACCGAGAGGTTACGCTATTCTCCACAACTTCTTCAACATCTATTGTTTGTTGACGTTTTGCTGATGGTCATTCTGACTGGTGTGAGGTGATACGTTTGTGTAGATTGGATTTGCATGCGTCTAATAATTCCTGATGTTTTGCGTGTATCAATGTCCTTTTCATTTTTTTTTAAGATTCAGCTAAACTTACAACTTCAAATTTCCTTCTTGAAAAATTTGCCGCGTTTGGATTTTTTTGGCCATTCCCTACCCCAGGACAGTTTTTGAGGGCATGAGTCATTTACAGCCCTGCAGTCCTTGTGAATATTAGTGACCATTAGCAGTGGATTTAAAGCTGCTGTTTGAGGAAACGGCCTTAAGGTGGCAGCATTTCTACGTTGCCAACTCTGCTTGCTAGGGAAACAGAACCTTGCTGCAAGTTGTGCTTTTAGGTTGCAGATTAGAGTGGAATGTGTCAGGACAAACCCCCATAAGTTTTAGCCTCCTTAATTCTTGTTTGTGTCTTTAAGTTTTCATTTTTATCAGAGCAAATTGGATTTTAAAATGTCTTTTGTTCTAGCTGCACAGAATCTTGTTCATGTACACATATACATATATCTATTGATCTTTGTGTCCTTTTCCATGTAGGTTATTGTAGAGTGTTGAATAGACCACTCTTGGTATTCCATAGGTCTTTGGGGATGATATATTTTATATGTATTAGTATATGTTTGTTAACCCCAATATCCTAATTTGTCCATTCCTCACACCTTTTCTTTGGCTTAACCATAAGTTTGTCTTCTCCATCTGAGATTGTCTTTCCCTATGGAAATATGTTCATTTTTATGAATTTTCAGATAACATAAGTGATATCGTAGAACATTTGTCTTTCGCAATCTGACTTACTTCACGTTGTGTGATTATCTCTAGGCTCATCCGTGGTGCTGCATATGCCATTCTTTTATTTTTTTTCGTGGCTAATATTCCATTCTGTACATATACCACTTCTTCTTTGTCCATTCATCTGTTTATGGAGCTTTTTTTTGCTTCCATGTCTTGGCTCTTTCAATATTGCTGCAGTGCACATTTGCCTGCCTCTGTCTTTCCGATTCTGGTGGTCTTAGGTTATAGGCCCAGAAGGTGCCCTGCCGCATCATACGGTAGCTCAATTTTTACCTTTTAAAGCAGCTGCATTCAGTTTTCATTAGTGCTGTTAGCACTTTACACCCCATCAGCAGCTAGAAGGTACACAGTTCCCTAAAACCTCTTCAGCATTTATAGTTTGTAGACTTTTTGCTGATGGTCATTTGACTGGTGTGAGCTGAAACCTTTGTGGACGTTGGATTTGCATGCAGCTAATAATTCCTTATACTGAGCTTTAGGCGTGTCTTTTTTTTCCTTTTCCTTTTTTTTTTAAAGAGTGAGTACAACTTCCCTCTCATATTGACTTCTTGAAAACTTTGTCATGTGTTGAAATTTCTTGCCTATTCCCTACCCCAGGACATTTTTTGAGGGCAGGTATCATTTACAGCCCCGCAGTCCTCGTGACTATTAAGCGACCATTAGCACTGTGTTTAAAGCTGCTGTTGTGGGAAACAGCCACAAGGCGGCAGCATTATTACGTTCTCAACTCTTGTTACTAGGGCAACAGAGTCTTCCTGGACGTCGTGTTCCTCGGTTGTAAATTAGAGTGGAATGTGCTGGGACAAGCCCCCAGAAGTTTATGTCTCCTTACTTATGTTCGTTTTTTAAATTTAATTTATATTTCTTATCGGAGGAAATTTGATTAGACTGTTGTGATTGTCTGGCTGTACAGAATCTGGTCAATGATTCATACATATGTCTGTTCATCTTCGGATCCTGTTACCATGTATGTTATTACAGAATGTTGAGTAGACCTCCCTTGGTATTTGGTAGGTGTTTTGTCATGATATATTTTATATGTATTGGTGATTATATAATTCATATAGTTTATATGTTATATGTTTATATACATTTAACATATGTTAGTATATGTATGCTAATTTCCTAATAATCCTAATTTATCCATCCTCCCACCTTTCATTTTGGTTAACCATTAGTTTGTTTTATCAGTCTGTGAGTGTGTTTTTCTGTGGAAATATGTTCATTGGGAGCAATCTTAGGATAACACGTATAAATGATATCATAGGATATTTGTCATTCCCTTTTGACTTACGTAACGTACTATGATTATTTCTAGGCTCATGTGTAGTCCTGAAAACGGCATTGTTCATTTTTTTCCCGAGGCTACTATTCCATTCGGTACGTATACCACTTCTTCTTTGTCCATTTATCTGTTGATGGACATTTTGTTTGCTTGCATGGCTTGGCTATTGTAAATATTGCTGCTGGGCATGTTTGCCTGTCTGTGCCTTTCCCATTCTGGTCTTCTTAGGGTATAGGCCCATTAGGGGATCGGCCGCATGATATGGTAGCTCAATTTTTACCTTTTAAACGCAGCTCCGTTCTGTTCTCATGATTAGCTGTTACCAGTTTACATCCAACCAACAGCATAGTGGGTATGCATTTCTCCCCCAACCCGTCAGCATGCATTGTTTGTAGACTTTTTACGGATGGCATTTTGAATATTGGGTGGTGAAATCTTTTTGTAGTTTGGATTTGCATCCAACCAATAATTCCTGATATTGAGCTTTTATCCATGTTCTTCTTTTTTTAAAACAACCGAGTGAGTAACACTTACCTCTTCAAATTGTTTTCTTGAAAAATTTTCCGTGTTGTGAACTTTCTTGGCCATTACCTACCCCAGGACATGTTTTGAGGACACGTGTCATTTACGGCCCTACAATTACTGTGAATCTCAAGTGACCCTTAGCCCTGTGTTTAAAGCTGCTGTTGTGGGAAACGGCCACAAGGCGGCAGCATTTCTCCATTCCCAAGTCTGGTTACTAGGGCAGCAGAGCCTTCCTGAAAGTTGTGTTCCTAGGTTGTAAATTAGAATGGGATGTGCCAGGGAAAACCCCAATAACTTTATGTCTCATTAATTGTTGTTCGTGGTTTTAATTTTTTAAATTGGGGTAATGAGCAGAATAGTGTTTGTTCTGGGTGTGCACAATCAGGTTCAATTGAACATTATATATATCTACTCATGTACAGATCCTCTTCCCATGTAAATTACTAGTATTTTTTTAAATAAATTTATTTTATTTATTTATTTATTTTTGGCTGAGTTGGATCTTCGTTGCTGCATGTGGGCTTTCTCCAGTTGCGGTGAGCGGGGGCTACTCTCCGTTGCGGTGCACCGGCTTCTCACTGCAGTGGCTTCTCTTGTTGCGGAGCACGGGCTCTAGGCGTGTGGGCTTCAGTAGTTGTGGTGCATGGGCTCAGTAGTTATGGCTCATGGGCTCCAGAGCGTAGGCTCATTAGTTGTGGTGCACGGGCTTAGTTGCTCTGCTGCATGTGGGACCTTCCCGAACCAGGGATCGAACCTGTGTCCCCTGCATTGGCAGGTGGATTCTTAACCACGGTGCCACCAGGCAAGCCCCCGTGTAAATTATTACAGAGCGTTCAGTAGACCTCCCTTGGTATATGGTCGGTCTTTTTGATACGTGTGTTTAATATGTATTTGTATACGTACGGTAACCCTAATCTTAATGTATCCATTCCTCCCACCTTTCCTTTTAGATAACCATAGTTTGTTTTCTAAGTCTGTGAGAGTCTTTCTCTGTGGAAATATGTTCATACGTGTCAGTTGTTAGGTAACAGCTAGGAGTGATATCACAGGTTATTTGTCGGCTGCTTTCCGACTTACCTCATGTTCTGTGATTATCTCTAGGCTCATCTATGGTGCTGCAAAGAGCAGTGTTTCATCCTTTTCCATGGCGAATATTGCATTGTGTACATGGACCACTTCTTCTTTGTGCATTCATCTGTGGATGGACATTTTGGTTACTTCCAAGTCTTGGCAATGCTAAATATTGATGCAGTGCAGGATTGCCAGCCTGTGTCTTTTGGATTCTGGTCTTCTCAGGGATTAGGCCCAGCAGTGGGCCTACTAGATCATATGGTAGTTCAAATTTTTCCCTTTCAACGCACCTCCATTCTGTTCTCACTACTGGCTGTTACCAGTGTACATCCCACCAGCAACTAGAGGGTACACAGTTCTCTAAAACCCCTTCAGAATTTATTGTTTGTAGACTTTTTACTGATGGCATTTTGAGTGTTGGGTGGTGATACCTTCTTGTAGGTTGGATTTGCATGTGTCTAATAATTCCCGATATTGAGCTTTCATCTACATTTTTTTTAAGTAAAACAGAAACTCACCTCTTCAAATTGTTTCCTTGAAAAATTTGCCATGTTCTGAATTCCTGTGGCCATTACCTGCACCAGGACATTTTTTGAGGGCAGGTGTCCTTTACAGCCCTGTAGTAATTGTGAATATCACATGACCATTAGTTCTGCATTTAAAGCTGCTGTTGCAGGAAACGGCCACAAGGGGGCAGCATTTCTATATTCCCAACTCTGGTTACTAGGGCAACACAGCCTTCCTGGAAGTCCTGTTTGTAGGTTGTAAAGTAGAGTGGAATGTGCCAGGACAAACCCCCAGAAACTATGTCTACTTATTTGTTGTTGATATTCTCAGTTTAATTTTCATTTTTCTCAGAGCAAATTTGATTGCAATGTTGTGTTTGTTCTAGGTGTACAGAATGTCTTTCATTGATTCATATATCTTTTCATGTTTGGATCCTGTTCCGTAGAGATTATTACAGAATGTTGTGTAGACCTCTCTTGGTATTCGGTATGTCTGATGATTATATATTTTATAAGTATTAGCATATGTCTGTTAAACCCAATATCCTCCGTTATACATTCCTCACACCTTTCCGTTTGGTTAAGCACAAGCTTGTTTTCTGAACACGTGAGTGTCCTTCTCTGTGGAAATAGGTTCATTCCTATCAATTTTTACATAAGACCTATACGTGATATCATAGGATATGTGTCTCTCGCTTTCTGACTTACTTCAAGTTGTGTGATTGTGTGTAGCCTCGTCTATGGTGCTGCAAACGGCATTGTTTCATTCTTTTCTGTGTCTAATATTGCATTGTGTACATGGACCACTTTTTCGTCCATTCATCTGATGATGGACATTTTTGTTGCTTCCATGTCTTGGCTATTGTAAATAGTGCTGCAATACACGATGTTCCATCCTGTGTCTTTTTGATGCTGGCTTTCACAGGTGACAGGCCCAATAGTGGGCCTTCCGGATCATATGGGGACTCAATTTTTACCTTTCAACGCACTGCCATTCTGTTCCTATTATTGGCGGTTACCAGTTTACATCCCACTTAGACCGAGAGGTTACGCTATTCTCCACAACTTCTTCAACATCTATTGTTTGTTGACGTTTTGCTGATGGTCATTCTGACTGGTGTGAGGTGATACGTTTGTGTAGATTGGATTTGCATGCGTCTAATAATTCCTGATGTTTTGCGTGTATCAATGTCCTTTTCATTTTTTTTTAAGATTCAGCTAAACTTACAACTTCAAATTTCCTTCTTGAAAAATTTGCCGCGTTTGGATTTTTTTGGCCATTCCCTACCCCAGGACAGTTTTTGAGGGCATGAGTCATTTACAGCCCTGCAGTCCTTGTGAATATTAGTGACCATTAGCAGTGGATTTAAAGCTGCTGTTTGAGGAAACGGCCTTAAGGTGGCAGCATTTCTACGTTGCCAACTCTGCTTGCTAGGGAAACAGAACCTTGCTGCAAGTTGTGCTTTTAGGTTGCAGATTAGAGTGGAATGTGTCAGGACAAACCCCCATAAGTTTTAGCCTCCTTAATTCTTGTTTGTGTCTTTAAGTTTTCATTTTTATCAGAGCAAATTGGATTTTAAAATGTCTTTTGTTCTAGCTGCACAGAATCTTGTTCATGTACACATATACATATATCTATTGATCTTTGTGTCCTTTTCCATGTAGGTTATTGTAGAGTGTTGAATAGACCACTCTTGGTATTCCATAGGTCTTTGGGGATGATATATTTTATATGTATTAGTATATGTTTGTTAACCCCAATATCCTAATTTGTCCATTCCTCACACCTTTTCTTTGGCTTAACCATAAGTTTGTCTTCTCCATCTGAGATTGTCTTTCCCTATGGAAATATGTTCATTTTTATGAATTTTCAGATAACATAAGTGATATCGTAGAACATTTGTCTTTCGCAATCTGACTTACTTCACGTTGTGTGATTATCTCTAGGCTCATCCGTGGTGCTGCATATGCCATTCTTTTATTTTTTTTCGTGGCTAATATTCCATTCTGTACATATACCACTTCTTCTTTGTCCATTCATCTGTTTATGGAGCTTTTTTTTGCTTCCATGTCTTGGCTCTTTCAATATTGCTGCAGTGCACATTTGCCTGCCTCTGTCTTTCCGATTCTGGTGGTCTTAGGTTATAGGCCCAGAAGGTGCCCTGCCGCATCATACGGTAGCTCAATTTTTACCTTTTAAAGCAGCTGCATTCAGTTTTCATTAGTGCTGTTAGCACTTTACACCCCATCAGCAGCTAGAAGGTACACAGTTCCCTAAAACCTCTTCAGCATTTATAGTTTGTAGACTTTTTGCTGATGGTCATTTGACTGGTGTGAGCTGAAACCTTTGTGGACGTTGGATTTGCATGCAGCTAATAATTCCTTATACTGAGCTTTAGGCATGTCTTTTTTTTCCTTTTCCTTTTTTTTTAAAGAGTGAGTACAACTTCCCTCTCATATTGACTTCTTGAAAACTTTGTCATGTGTTGAAATTTCTTGCCTATTCCCTACCCCAGGACATTTTTTGAGGGCAGGTATCATTTACAGCCCCGCAGTCCTCGTGACTATTAAGCGACCATTAGCACTGTGTTTAAAGCTGCTGTTGTGGGAAACAGCCACAAGGCGGCAGCATTATTACGTTCTCAACTCTTGTTACTAGGGCAACAGAGTCTTCCTGGACGTCGTGTTCCTCGGTTGTAAATTAGAGTGGAATGTGCTGGGACAAGCCCCCAGAAGTTTATGTCTCCTTACTTATGTTCGTTTTTTAAATTTAATTTATATTTCTTATCGGAGGAAATTTGATTAGAGTGTTGTGATTGTCTGGCTGTACAGAATCTGGTCAATGATTCATACATATGTCTGTTCATCTTCGGATCCTGTTACCATGTATGTTATTACAGAATGTTGAGTAGACCTCCCTTGGTATTTGGTAGGTGTTTTGTCATGATATATTTTATATGTATTGGTGATTATATAATTCATATAGTTTATATGTTATATGTTTATATACATTTAACATATGTTAGTATATGTATGCTAATTTCCTAATAATCCTAATTTATCCATCCTCCCACCTTTCATTTTGGTTAACCATTAGTTTGTTTTATCAGTCTGTGAGTGTGTTTTTCTGTGGAAATATGTTCATTGGGAGCAATCTTAGGATAACACGTATAAATGATATCATAGGATATTTGTCATTCCCTTTTGACTTACGTAACGTACTATGATTATTTCTAGGCTCATGTGTAGTCCTGAAAACGGCATTGTTCATTTTTTTCCCGAGGCTACTATTCCATTCGGTACGTATACCACTTCTTCTTTGTCCATTTATCTGTTGATGGACATTTTGTTTGCTTGCATGGCTTGGCTATTGTAAATATTGCTGCAGGGCATGTTTGCCTGTCTGTGCCTTTCCCATTCTGGTCTTCTTAGGGTATAGGCCCATTAGGGGATCGGCCGCATGATATGGTAGCTCAATTTTTACCTTTTAAACGCAGCTCCGTTCTGTTCTCATGATTAGCTGTTACCAGTTTACATCCAACCAACAGCATAGTGGGTATGCATTTCTCCCCCAACCCGTCAGCATGCATTGTTTGTAGACTTTTTACGGATGGCATTTTGAATATTGGGTGGTGAAATCTTTTTGTAGTTTGGATTTGCATCCAACCAATAATTCCTGATATTGAGCTTTTATCCATGTTCTTCTTTTTTTAAAACAACCGAGTGAGTAACACTTACCTCTTCAAATTGTTTTCTTGAAAAATTTTCCGTGTTGTGAACTTTCTTGGCCATTACCTACCCCAGGACATGTTTTGAGGACATGTGTCATTTACGGCCCTACAATTACTGTGAATCTCAAGTGACCCTTAGCCCTGTGTTTAAAGCTGCTGTTGTGGGAAACGGCCACAAGGCGGCAGCATTTCTCCATTCCCAAGTCTGGTTACTAGGGCAGCAGAGCCTTCCTGAAAGTTGTGTTCCTAGGTTGTAAATTAGAATGGGATGTGCCAGGGAAAACCCCAATAACTTTATGTCTCATTAATTGTTGTTCGTGGTTTTAATTTTTTAAATTGGGGTAATGAGCAGAATAGTGTTTGTTCTGGGTGTGCACAATCAGGTTCAATTGAACATTATATATATCTACTCATGTACAGATCCTCTTCCCATGTAAATTACTATTATTTTTTTTAAATAAATTTATTTTATTTATTTATTTATTTTTGGCTGAGTTGGATCTTCGTTGCTGCATGTGGGCTTTCTCCAGTTGCGGTGAGCGGGGGCTACTCTCCGTTGCGGTGCACCGGCTTCTCACTGCAGTGGCTTCTCTTGTTGCGGAGCACGGGCTCTAGGCGTGTGGGCTTCAGTAGTTGTGGTGCATGGGCTCAGTAGTTATGGCTCATGGGCTCCAGAGCGTAGGCTCATTAGTTGTGGTGCACGGGCTTAGTTGCTCTGCTGCATGTGGGACCTTCCCGAACCAGGGATCGAACCTGTGTCCCCTGCATTGGCAGGTGGATTCTTAACCACGGTGCCACCAGGCAAGCCCCCGTGTAAATTATTACAGAGCGTTCAGTAGACCTCCCTTGGTATATGGTCGGTCTTTTTGATATGTGTGTTTAATATGTATTTGCATACGTACGGTAACCCTAATCTTAATGTATCCATTCCTCCCACCTTTCCTTTTAGATAACCATAGTTTGTTTTCTAAGTCTGTGAGAGTCTTTCTCTGTGGAAATATGTTCATACGTGTCAGTTGTTAGGTAACAGCTAGGAGTGATATCACAGGTTATTTGTCGGCTGCTTTCCGACTTACCTCATGTTCTGTGATTATCTCTAGGCTCATCTATGGTGCTGCAAAGAGCAGTGTTTCATCCTTTTCCATGGCGAATATTGCATTGTGTACATGGACCACTTCTTCTTTGTGCATTCATCTGTGGATGGACATTTTGGTTACTTCCAAGTCTTGGCAATGCTAAATATTGATGCAGTGCAGGATTGCCAGCCTGTGTCTTTTGGATTCTGGTCTTCTCAGGGATTAGGCCCAGCAGTGGGCCTACTAGATCATATGGTAGTTCAAATTTTTCCCTTTCAACGCACCTCCATTCTGTTCTCACTACTGGCTGTTACCAGTGTACATCCCACCAGCAACTAGAGGGTACACAGTTCTCTAAAACCCCTTCAGAATTTATTGTTTGTAGACTTTTTACTGATGGCATTTTGAGTGTTGGGTGGTGATACCTTTTTGTAGGTTGGATTTGCATGCGTCTAATAATTCCCGATATTGAGCTTTCATCTACGTTTTTTTTTAAAGTAAAACAGAGAAACTCACCTCTTCAAATTGTTTCCTTGAAAAATTTCCCATGTTCTGAATTCCTGTGGCCATTACCTGCACCAGGACATTTTTTGAGGGCAGGTGTCCTTTACAGCCCTGTAGTAATTGTGAATATCACATGACCATTAGTTCTGCATTTAAAGCTGCTGTTGCAGGAAACGGCCACAAGGGGGCAGCATTTCTATATTCCCAACTCTGGTTACTAGGGCAACACAGCCTTCCTGGAAGTCCTGTTTGTAGGTTGTAAAGTAGAGTGGAATGTGCCAGGACAAACCCCCAGAAACTATGTCTACTTATTTGTTGTTGATATTCTCAGTTTAATTTTCATTTTTCTCAGAGCAAATTTGATTGCAATGTTGTGTTTGTTCTAGGTGTACAGAATGTCTTTCATTGATTCATATATCTTTTCATGTTTGGATCCTGTTCCGTAGAGATTATTACAGAATGTTGTGTAGACCTCTCTTGGTATTCGGTATGTCTGATGATTATATATTTTATAAGTATTAGCATATGTCTGTTAAACCCAATATCCTCCGTTATACATTCCTCACACCTTTCCGTTTGGTTAAGCACAAGCTTGTTTTCTGAACACGTGAGTGTCCTTCTCTGTGGAAATAGGTTCATTCCTATCAATTTTTACATAAGACCTATACGTGATATCATAGGATATGTGTCTCTCGCTTTCTGACTTACTTCAAGGTGTGTGATTGTCTGTAGCCTCGTCTATGGTGCTGCAAACGGCATTGTTTCATTCTTTTCTGTGTCTAATATTGCATTGTGTACATGGACCACTTTTTCGTCCATTCATCTGATGATGGACATTTTTGTTGCTTCCATGTCTTGGCTATTGTAAATACTGCTGCAATACACGATGTTCCATCCTGTGTCTTTTTGATGCTGGCTTTCACAGGTGACAGGCCCAATAGTGGGCCTTCCGGATCATATGGGGACTCAATTTTTACCTTTCAACGCACTGCCATTCTGTTCCTATTATTGGCGGTTACCAGTTTACATCCCACTTAGACCGAGAGGTTACGCTATTCTCCACAACTTCTTCAACATCTATTGTTTGTTGACGTTTTGCTGATGGTCATTCTGACTGGTGTGAGGTGATACGTTTGTGTAGATTGGATTTGCATGCGTCTAATAATTCCTGATGTTTTGCGTGTATCAATGTCCTTTCCATTTTTTTTTAAGATTCAGCTAAACTTACAACTTCAAATTTCCTTCTTGAAAAATTTGCCGCGTTTGGATTTTTTTGGCCATTCCCTACCCCAGGACAGTTTTTGAGGGCATGAGTCATTTACAGCCCTGCAGTCCTTGTGAATATTAGTGACCATTAGCAGTGGATTTAAAGCTGCTGTTTGAGGAAACGGCCTTAAGGTGGCAGCATTTCTACGTTGCCAACTCTGCTTGCTAGGGAAACAGAACCTTGCTGCAAGTTGTGCTTTTAGGTTGCAGATTAGAGTGGAATGTGTCAGGACAAACCCCCATAAGTTTTAGCCTCCTTAATTCTTGTTTGTGTCTTTAAGTTTTCATTTTTATCAGAGCAAATTGGATTTTAAAATGTCTTTTGTTCTAGCTGCACAGAATCTTGTTCATGTACACATATACATATATCTATTGATCTTTGTGTCCTTTTCCATGTAGGTTATTGTAGAGTGTTGAATAGACCACTCTTGGTATTCCATAGGTCTTTGGGGATGATATATTTTATATGTATTAGTATATGTTTGTTAACCCCAATATCCTAATTTGTCCATTCCTCACACCTTTTTTTTGGCTTAACCATAAGTTTGTCTTCTCCATCTGAGATTGTCTTTCCCTATGGAAATATGTTCATTTTTATGAATTTTCAGATAACATAAGTGATATCGTAGAACATTTGTCTTTCGCAATCTGACTTACTTCACGTTGTGTGATTATCTCTAGGCTCATCCGTGGTGCTGCATATGCCATTCTTTTATTTTTTTTCGTGGCTAATATTCCATTCTGTACATATACCACTTCTTCTTTGTCCATTCATCTGTTTATGGAGCTTTTTTTTGCTTCCATGTCTTGGCTCTTTCAATATTGCTGCAGTGCACATTTGCCTGCCTCTGTCTTTCCGATTCTGGTGGTCTTAGGTTATAGGCCCAGAAGGTGCCCTGCCGCATCATACGGTAGCTCAATTTTTACCTTTTAAAGCAGCTGCATTCAGTTTTCATTAGTGCTGTTAGCACTTTACACCCCATCAGCAGCTAGAAGGTACACAGTTCCCTAAAACCTCTTCAGCATTTATAGTTTGTAGACTTTTTGCTGATGGTCATTTGACTGGTGTGAGCTGAAACCTTTGTGGACGTTGGATTTGCATGCAGCTAATAATTCCTTATACTGAGCTTTAGGCGTGTCTTTTTTTTTCTTTTCCTTTTTTTTTTTAAAGAGTGAGTACAACTTCCCTCTCATATTGACTTCTTGAAAACTTTGTCATGTGTTGAAATTTCTTGCCTATTCCCTACCCCAGGACATTTTTTGAGGGCAGGTATCATTTACAGCCCCGCAGTCCTCGTGACTATTAAGCGACCATTAGCACTGTGTTTAAAGCTGCTGTTGTGGGAAACAGCCACAAGGCGGCAGCATTATTACGTTCTCAACTCTTGTTACTAGGGCAACAGAGTCTTCCTGGACGTCGTGTTCCTCGGTTGTAAATTAGAGTGGAATGTGCTGGGACAAGCCCCCAGAAGTTTATGTCTCCTTACTTATGTTCGTTTTTTAAATTTAATTTATATTTCTTATCGGAGGAAATTTGATTAGAGTGTTGTGATTGTCTGGCTGTACAGAATCTGGTCAATGATTCATACATATGTCTGTTCATCTTCGGATCCTGTTACCATGTATGTTATTACAGAATGTTGAGTAGACCTCCCTTGGTATTTGGTAGGTGTTTTGTCATGATATATTTTATATGTATTGGTGATTATATAATTCATATCGTTTATATGTTATATGTTTATATACATTTAACATACGTTAGTATATGTATGCTACCCCCATAATCCTAATTTATCCATCCTCCCACCTTTCATTTTGGTTAACCATTAGTTTGTTTTATCAGTCTGTGAGTGTGTTTTTCTGTGGAAATATGTTCATTGGGAGCAATCTTAGGATAACACGTATAAATGATATCATAGGATATTTGTCATTCCCTTTTGACTTACGTAACGTACTATGATTATTTCTAGGCTCATGTGTAGTCCTGAAAACGGCATTGTTCATTTTTTTCCCGAGGCTACTATTCCATTCGGTACGTATACCACTTCTTCTTTGTCCATTTATCTGTTGATGGACATTTTGTTTGCTTGCATGGCTTGGCTATTGTAAATATTGCTGCAGGGCATGTTTGCCTGTCTGTGCCTTTCCCATTCTGGTCTTCTTAGGGTATAGGCCCATTAGGGGATCGGCCGCATGATATGGTAGCTCAATTTTTACCTTTTAAACGCAGCTCCGTTCTGTTCTCATGATTAGCTGTTACCAGTTTACATCCAACCAACAGCATAGTGGGTATGCATTTCTCCCCCAACCCGTCAGCATGCATTATTTGTAGACTTTTTACGGATGGCATTTTGAATATTGGGTGGTGAAATCTTTTTGTAGTTTGGATTTGCATCCAACCAATAATTCCTGATATTGAGCTTTTATCCATGTTCTTCTTTTTTTAAAACAACCGAGTGAGTAACACTTACCTCTTCAAATTGTTTTCTTGAAAAATTTTCCGTGTTGTGAACTTTCTTGGCCATTACCTACCCCAGGACATGTTTTGAGGACACGTGTCATTTACAGCCCTACAATTACTGTGAATCTCAAGTGACCCTTAGCCCTGTGTTTAAAGCTGCTGTTGTGGGAAACGGCCACAAGGCGGCAGCATTTCTCCATTCCCAAGTCTGGTTACTAGGGCAGCAGAGCCTTCCTGAAAGTTGTGTTCCTAGGTTGTAAATTAGAATGGGATGTGCCAGGGAAAACCCCAATAACTTTATGTCTCATTAATTGTTGTTCGTGGTTTTAATTTTTTAAATTGGGGTAATGAGCAGAATAGTGTTTGTTCTGGGTGTGCACAATCAGGTTCAATTGAACATTATATATATCTACTCATGTACAGATCCTCTTCCCATGTAAATTACTATTATTTTTTTAAATAAATTTATTTTATTTATTTATTTATTTTTGGCTGAGTTGGATCTTCATTGCTGCATGTGGGCTTTCTCCAGTTGCGGTGAGCGGGGGCTACTCTCCGTTGCGGTGCACCGGCTTCTCACTGCAGTGGCTTCTCTTGTTGCGGAGCACGGGCTCTAGGCGTGTGGGCTTCAGTAGTTGTGGTGCATGGGCTCAGTAGTTATGGCTCATGGGCTCCAGAGCGTAGGCTCATTAGTTGTGGTGCACGGGCTTAGTTGCTCTGCTGCATGTGGGACCTTCCCGAACCAGGGATCGAACCTGTGTCCCCTGCATTGGCAGGTGGATTCTTAACCACGGTGCCACCAGGCAAGCCCCCGTGTAAATTATTACAGAGCGTTCAGTAGACCTCCCTTGGTATATGGTCGGTCTTTTTGATACGTGTGTTTAATATGTATTTGTATACGTACGGTAACCCTAATCTTAATGTATCCATTCCTCCCACCTTTCCTTTTAGATAACCATAGTTTGTTTTCTAAGTCTGTGAGAGTCTTTCTCTGTGGAAATATGTTCATACGTGTCAGTTGTTAGGTAACAGCTAGGAGTGATATCACAGGTTATTTGTCGGCTGCTTTCCGACTTACCTCATGTTCTGTGATTATCTCTAGGCTCATCTATGGTGCTGCAAAGAGCAGTGTTTCATCCTTTTCCATGGCGAATATTGCATTGTGTACATGGACCACTTCTTCTTTGTGCATTCATCTGTGGATGGACATTTTGGTTACTTCCAAGTCTTGGCAATGCTAAATATTGATGCAGTGCAGGATTGCCAGCCTGTGTCTTTTGGATTCTGGTCTTCTCAGGGATTAGGCCCAGCAGTGGGCCTACTAGATCATATGGTAGTTCAAATTTTTCCCTTTCAACGCACCTCCATTCTGTTCTCACTACTGGCTGTTACCAGTGTACATCCCACCAGCAACTAGAGGGTACACAGTTCTCTAAAACCCCTTCAGAATTTATTGTTTGTAGACTTTTTACTGATGGCATTTTGAGTGTTGGGTGGTGATACCTTTTTGTAGGTTGGATTTGCATGCGTCTAATAATTCCCGATATTGAGCTTTCATCTACGTTTTTTTTTTAAGTAAAACAGAGAAACTCACCTCTTCAAATTGTTTCCTTGAAAAATTTGCCATGTTCTGAATTCCTGTGGCCATTACCTGCACCAGGACATTTTTTGAGGGCAGGTGTCCTTTACAGCCCTGTAGTAATTGTGAATATCACATGACCATTAGTTCTGCATTTAAAGCTGCTGTTGCAGGAAACGGCCACAAGGGGGCAGCATTTCTATATTCCCAACTCTGGTTACTAGGGCAACACAGCCTTCCTGGAAGTCCTGTTTGTAGGTTGTAAAGTAGAGTGGAATGTGCCAGGACAAACCCCCAGAAACTATGTCTACTTATTTGTTGTTGATATTCTCAGTTTAATTTTCATTTTTCTCAGAGCAAATTTGATTGCAATGTTGTGTTTGTTCTAGGTGTACAGAATGTCTTTCATTGATTCATATATCTTTTCATGTTTGGATCCTGTTCCATAGAGATTATTACAGAATGTTGTGTAGACCTCTCTTGGTATTCGGTATGTCTGATGATTATATATTTTATAAGTATTAGCATATGTCTGTTAAACCCAATATCCTCCGTTATACATTCCTCACACCTTTCCGTTTGGTTAAGCACAAGCTTGTTTTCTGAACACGTGAGTGTCCTTCTCTGTGGAAATAGGTTCATTCCTATCAATTTTTACATAAGACCTATACGTGATATCATAGGATATGTGTCTCTCGCTTTCTGACTTACTTCAAGGTGTGTGATTGTCTGTAGCCTCGTCTATGGTGCTGCAAACGGCATTGTTTCATTCTTTTCTGTGTCTAATATTGCATTGTGTACATGGACCACTTTTTCGTCCATTCATCTGATGATGGACATTTTTGTTGCTTCCATGTCTTGGCTATTGTAAATACTGCTGCAATACACGATGTTCCATCCTGTGTCTTTTTGATGCTGGCTTTCACAGGTGACAGGCCCAATAGTGGGCCTTCCGGATCATATGGGGACTCAATTTTTACCTTTCAACGCACTGCCATTCTGTTCCTATTATTGGCAGTGACCAGTTTACATCCCACTTAGACCGAGAGGTTACGCTATTCTCCACAACTTCTTCAACATCTATTGTTTGTTGACGTTTTGCTGATGGTCATTCTGACTGGTGTGAGGTGATACGTTTGTGTAGATTGGATTTGCATGCGTCTAATAATTCCTGATGTTTTGCGTGTATCAATGTCCTTTTCATTTTTTTTTAAGATTCAGCTAAACTTACAACTTCAAATTTCCTTCTTGAAAAATTTGCCGCGTTTGGATTTTTTTGGCCATTCCCTACCCCAGGACAGTTTTTGAGGGCATGAGTCATTTACAGCCCTGCAGTCCTTGTGAATATTAGTGACCATTAGCAGTGGATTTAAAGCTGCTGTTTGAGGAAACGGCCTTAAGGTGGCAGCATTTCTACGTTGCCAACTCTGCTTGCTAGGGAAACAGAACCTTGCTGCAAGTTGTGCTTTTAGGTTGCAGATTAGAGTGGAATGTGTCAGGACAAACCCCCATAAGTTTTAGCCTCCTTAATTCTTGTTTGTGTCTTTAAGTTTTCATTTTTATCAGAGCAAATTGGATTTTAAAATGTCTTTTGTTCTAGCTGCACAGAATCTTGTTCATGTACACATATACATATATCTATTGATCTTTGTGTCCTTTTCCATGTAGGTTATTGTAGAGTGTTGAATAGACCACTCTTGGTATTCCATAGGTCTTTGGGGATGATATATTTTATATGTATTAGTATATGTTTGTTAACCCCAATATCCTAATTTGTCCATTCCTCACACCTTTTCTTTGGCTTAACCATAAGTTTGTCTTCTCCATCTGAGATTGTCTTTCCCTATGGAAATATGTTCATTTTTATGAATTTTCAGATAACATAAGTGATATCGTAGAACATTTGTCTTTCGCAATCTGACTTACTTCACGTTGTGTGATTATCTCTAGGCTCATCCGTGGTGCTGCATATGCCATTCTTTTATTTTTTTTCGTGGCTAATATTCCATTCTGTACATATACCACTTCTTCTTTGTCCATTCATCTGTTTATGGAGCTTTTTTTTGCTTCCATGTCTTGGCTCTTTCAATATTGCTGCAGTGCACATTTGCCTGCCTCTGTCTTTCCGATTCTGGTGGTCTTAGGTTATAGGCCCAGAAGGTGCCCTGCCGCATCATACGGTAGCTCAATTTTTACCTTTTAAAGCAGCTGCATTCAGTTTTCATTAGTGCTGTTAGCACTTTACACCCCATCAGCAGCTAGAAGGTACACAGTTCCCTAAAACCTCTTCAGCATTTATAGTTTGTAGACTTTTTGCTGATGGTCATTTGACTGGTGTGAGCTGAAACCTTTGTGGACGTTGGATTTGCATGCAGCTAATAATTCCTTATACTGAGCTTTAGGCGTGTCTTTTTTTTTCTTTTCCTTTTTTTTTAAAGAGTGAGTACAACTTCCCTCTCATATTGACTTCTTGAAAACTTTGTCATGTGGTGAAATTTCTTGCCTATTCCCTACCCCAGGACATTTTTTGAGGGCAGGTATCATTTACAGCCCCGCAGTCCTCGTGACTATTAAGCGACCATTAGCACTGTGTTTAAAGCTGCTGTTGTGGGAAACAGCCACAAGGCGGCAGCATTATTACGTTCTCAACTCTTGTTACTAGGGCAACAGAGTCTTCCTGGACGTCGTGTTCCTCGGTTGTAAATTAGAGTGGAATGTGCTGGGACAAGCCCCCAGAAGTTTATGTCTCCTTACTTATGTTCGTTTTTTAAATTTAATTTATATTTCTTATCGGAGGAAATTTGATTAGAGTGTTGTGATTGTCTGGCTGTACAGAATCTGGTCAATAATTCATACATATGTCTGTTCATCTTCGGATCCTGTTACCATGTATGTTATTACAGAATGTTGAGTAGACCTCCCTTGGTATTTGGTAGGTGTTTTGTCATGATATATTTTATATGTATTGGTGATTATATAATTCATATAGTTTATATGTTATATGTTTATATACATTTAACATATGTTAGTATATGTATGCTAATTTCCTAATAATCCTAATTTATCCATCCTCCCACCTTTCATTTTGGTTAACCATTAGTTTGTTTTATCAGTCTGTGAGTGTGTTTTTCTGTGGAAATATGTTCATTGGGAGCAATCTTAGGATAACACGTATAAATGATATCATAGGATATTTGTCATTCCCTTTTGACTTACGTAACGTACTATGATTATTTCTAGGCTCATGTGTAGTCCTGAAAACGGCATTGTTCATTTTTTTCCCGAGGCTACTATTCCATTCGGTACGTATACCACTTCTTCTTTGTCCATTTATCTGTTGATGGACATTTTGTTTGCTTGCATGGCTTGGCTATTGTAAATATTGCTGCAGGGCATGTTTGCCTGTCTGTGCCTTTCCCATTCTGGTCTTCTTAGGGTATAGGCCCATTAGGGGATCGGCCGCATGATATGGTAGCTCAATTTTTACCTTTTAAACGCAGCTCCGTTCTGTTCTCATGATTAGCTGTTACCAGTTTACATCCAACCAACAGCATAGTGGGTATGCATTTCTCCCCCAACCCGTCAGCATGCATTGTTTGTAGACTTTTTACGGATGGCATTTTGAATATTGGGTGGTGAAATCTTTTTGTAGTTTGGATTTGCATCCAACCAATAATTCCTGATATTGAGCTTTTATCCATGTTCTTCTTTTTTTAAAACAACCGAGTGAGTAACACTTACCTCTTCAAATTGTTTTCTTGAAAAATTTTCCGTGTTGTGAACTTTCTTGGCCATTACCTACCCCAGGACATGTTTTGAGGACATGTGTCATTTACGGCCCTACAATTACTGTGAATCTCAAGTGACCCTTAGCCCTGTGTTTAAAGCTGCTGTTGTGGGAAACGGCCACAAGGCGGCAGCATTTCTCCATTCCCAAGTCTGGTTACTAGGGCAGCAGAGCCTTCCTGAAAGTTGTGTTCCTAGGTTGTAAATTAGAATGGGATGTGCCAGGGAAAACCCCAATAACTTTATGTCTCATTAATTGTTGTTCGTGGTTTTAATTTTTTAAATTGGGGTAATGAGCAGAATAGTGTTTGTTCTGGGTGTGCACAATCAGGTTCAATTGAACATTATATATATCTACTCATGTACAGATCCTCTTCCCATGTAAATTACTATTATTTTTTTTAAATAAATTTATTTTATTTATTTATTTATTTTTGGCTGAGTTGGATCTTCGTTGCTGCATGTGGGCTTTCTCCAGTTGCGGTGAGCGGGGGCTACTCTCCGTTGCGGTGCACCGGCTTCTCACTGCAGTGGCTTCTCTTGTTGCGGAGCACGGGCTCTAGGCGTGTGGGCTTCAGTAGTTGTGGTGCATGGGCTCAGTAGTTATGGCTCATGGGCTCCAGAGCGTAGGCTCATTAGTTGTGGTGCACGGGCTTAGTTGCTCTGCTGCATGTGGGACCTTCCCGAACCAGGGATCGAACCTGTGTCCCCTGCATTGGCAGGTGGATTCTTAACCACGGTGCCACCAGGCAAGCCCCCGTGTAAATTATTACAGAGCGTTCAGTAGACCTCCCTTGGTATATGGTCGGTCTTTTTGATATGTGTGTTTAATATGTATTTGCATACGTACGGTAACCCTAATCTTAATGTATCCATTCCTCCCACCTTTCCTTTTAGATAACCATAGTTTGTTTTCTAAGTCTGTGAGAGTCTTTCTCTGTGGAAATATGTTCATACGTGTCAGTTGTTAGGTAACAGCTAGGAGTGATATCACAGGTTATTTGTCGGCTGCTTTCCGACTTACCTCATGTTCTGTGATTATCTCTAGGCTCATCTATGGTGCTGCAAAGAGCAGTGTTTCATCCTTTTCCATGGCGAATATTGCATTGTGTACATGGACCACTTCTTCTTTGTGCATTCATCTGTGGATGGACATTTTGGTTACTTCCAAGTCTTGGCAATGCTAAATATTGATGCAGTGCAGGATTGCCAGCCTGTGTCTTTTGGATTCTGGTCTTCTCAGGGATTAGGCCCAGCAGTGGGCCTACTAGATCATATGGTAGTTCAAATTTTTCCCTTTCAACGCACCTCCATTCTGTTCTCACTACTGGCTGTTACCAGTGTACATCCCACCAGCAACTAGAGGGTACACAGTTCTCTAAAACCCCTTCAGAATTTATTGTTTGTAGACTTTTTACTGATGGCATTTTGAGTGTTGGGTGGTGATACCTTTTTGTAGGTTGGATTTGCATGCGTCTAATAATTCCCGATATTGAGCTTTCATCTACGTTTTTTTTTTTAAGTAAAACAGAGAAACTCACCTCTTCAAATTGTTTCCTTGAAAAATTTGCCATGTTCTGAATTCCTGTGGCCATTACCTGCACCAGGACATTTTTTGAGGGCAGGTGTCCTTTACAGCCCTGTAGTAATTGTGAATATCACATGACCATTAGTTCTGCATTTAAAGCTGCTGTTGCAGGAAACGGCCACAAGGGGGCAGCATTTCTATATTCCCAACTCTGGTTACTAGGGCAACACAGCCTTCCTGGAAGTCCTGTTTGTAGGTTGTAAAGTAGAGTGGAATGTGCCAGGACAAACCCCCAGAAACTATGTCTACTTATTTGTTGTTGATATTCTCAGTTTAATTTTCATTTTTCTCAGAGCAAATTTGATTGCAATGTTGTGTTTGTTCTAGGTGTACAGAATGTCTTTCATTGATTCATATATCTTTTCATGTTTGGATCCTGTTCCGTAGAGATTATTACAGAATGTTGTGTAGACCTCTCTTGGTATTCGGTATGTCTGATGATTATATATTTTATAAGTATTAGCATATGTCTGTTAAACCCAATATCCTCCGTTATACATTCCTCACACCTTTCCGTTTGGTTAAGCACAAGCTTGTTTTCTGAACACGTGAGTGTCCTTCTCTGTGGAAATAGGTTCATTCCTATCAATTTTTACATAAGACCTATACGTGATATCATAGGATATGTGTCTCTCGCTTTCTGACTTACTTCAAGTTGTGTGATTGTCTGTAGCCTCGTCTATGGTGCTGCAAACGGCATTGTTTCATTCTTTTCTGTGTCTAATATTGCATTGTGTACATGGACCACTTTTTCGTCCATTCATCTGATGATGGACATTTTTGTTGCTTCCATGTCTTGGCTATTGTAAATACTGCTGCAATACACGATGTTCCATCCTGTGTCTTTTTGATGCTGGCTTTCACAGGTGACAGGCCCAATAGTGGGCCTTCCGGATCATATGGGGACTCAATTTTTACCTTTCAACGCACTGCCATTCTGTTCCTATTATTGGCGGTTACCAGTTTACATCCCACTTAGACCGAGAGGTTACGCTATTCTCCACAACTTCTTCAACATCTATTGTTTGTTGACGTTTTGCTGATGGTCATTCTGACTGGTGTGAGGTGATACGTTTGTGTAGATTGGATTTGCATGCGTCTAATAATTCCTGATGTTTTGCGTGTATCAATGTCCTTTTCATTTTTTTTTAAGATTCAGCTAAACTTACAACTTCAAATTTCCTTCTTGAAAAATTTGCCGCGTTTGGATTTTTTTGGCCATTCCCTACCCCAGGACAGTTTTTGAGGGCATGAGTCATTTACAGCCCTGCAGTCCTTGTGAATATTAGTGACCATTAGCAGTGGATTTAAAGCTGCTGTTTGAGGAAACGGCCTTAAGGTGGCAGCATTTCTACGTTGCCAACTCTGCTTGCTAGGGAAACAGAACCTTGCTGCAAGTTGTGCTTTTAGGTTGCAGATTAGAGTGGAATGTGTCAGGACAAACCCCCATAAGTTTTAGCCTCCTTAATTCTTGTTTGTGTCTTTAAGTTTTCATTTTTATCAGAGCAAATTGGATTTTAAAATGTCTTTTGTTCTAGCTGCACAGAATCTTGTTCATGTACACATATACATATATCTATTGATCTTTGTGTCCTTTTCCATGTAGGTTATTGTAGAGTGTTGAATAGACCACTCTTGGTATTCCATAGGTCTTTGGGGATGATATATTTTATATGTATTAGTATATGTTTGTTAACCCCAATATCCTAATTTGTCCATTCCTCACACCTTTTCTTTGGCTTAACCATAAGTTTGTCTTCTCCATCTGAGATTGTCTTTCCCTATGGAGATATGTTCATTTTTATGAATTTTCAGATAACATAAGTGATATCGTAGAACATTTGTCTTTCGCAATCTGACTTACTTCACGTTGTGTGATTATCTCTAGGCTCATCCGTGGTGCTGCATATGCCATTCTTTTATTTTTTTTCGTGGCTAATATTCCATTCTGTACATATACCACTTCTTCTTTGTCCATTCATCTGTTTATGGAGCTTTTTTTTGCTTCCATGTCTTGGCTCTTTCAATATTGCTGCAGTGCACATTTGCCTGCCTCTGTCTTTCCGATTCTGGTGGTCTTAGGTTATAGGCCCAGAAGGTGCCCTGCCGCATCATACGGTAGCTCAATTTTTACCTTTTAAAGCAGCTGCATTCAGTTTTCATTAGTGCTGTTAGCACTTTACACCCCATCAGCAGCTAGAAGGTACACAGTTCCCTAAAACCTCTTCAGCATTTATAGTTTGTAGACTTTTTGCTGATGGTCATTTGACTGGTGTGAGCTGAAACCTTTGTGGACGTTGGATTTGCATGCAGCTAATAATTCCTTATACTGAGCTTTAGGCATGTCTTTTTTTTCCTTTTCCTTTTTTTTTAAAGAGTGAGTACAACTTCCCTCTCATATTGACTTCTTGAAAACTTTGTCATGTGTTGAAATTTCTTGCCTATTCCCTACCCCAGGACATTTTTTGAGGGCAGGTATCATTTACAGCCCCGCAGTCCTCGTGACTATTAAGCGACCATTAGCACTGTGTTTAAAGCTGCTGTTGTGGGAAACAGCCACAAGGCGGCAGCATTATTACGTTCTCAACTCTTGTTACTAGGGCAACAGAGTCTTCCTGGACGTCGTGTTCCTCGGTTGTAAATTAGAGTGGAATGTGCTGGGACAAGCCCCCAGAAGTTTATGTCTCCTTACTTATGTTCGTTTTTTAAATTTAATTTATATTTCTTATCGGAGGAAATTTGATTAGAGTGTTGTGATTGTCTGGCTGTACAGAATCTGGTCAATGATTCATACATATGTCTGTTCATCTTCGGATCCTGTTACCATGTATGTTATTACAGAATGTTGAGTAGACCTCCCTTGGTATTTGGTAGGTGTTTTGTCATGATATATTTTATATGTATTGGTGATTATATAATTCATATAGTTTATATGTTATATGTTTATATACATTTAACATATGTTAGTATATGTATGCTAATTTCCTAATAATCCTAATTTATCCATCCTCCCACCTTTCATTTTGGTTAACCATTAGTTTGTTTTATCAGTCTGTGAGTGTGTTTTTCTGTGGAAATATGTTCATTGGGAGCAATCTTAGGATAACACGTATAAATGATATCATAGGATATTTGTCATTCCCTTTTGACTTACGTAACGTACTATGATTATTTCTAGGCTCATGTGTAGTCCTGAAAACGGCATTGTTCATTTTTTTCCCGAGGCTACTATTCCATTCGGTACGTATACCACTTCTTCTTTGTCCATTTATCTGTTGATGGACATTTTGTTTGCTTGCATGGCTTGGCTATTGTAAATATTGCTGCAGGGCATGTTTGCCTGTCTGTGCCTTTCCCATTCTGGTCTTCTTAGGGTATAGGCCCATTAGGGGATCGGCCGCATGTTATGGTAGCTCAATTTTTACCTTTTAAACGCAGCTCCGTTCTGTTCTCATGATTAGCTGTTACCAGTTTACATCCAACCAACAGCATAGTGGGTATGCATTTCTCCCCCAACCCGTCAGCATGCATTGTTTGTAGACTTTTTACGGATGGCATTTTGAATATTGGGTGGTGAAATCTTTTTGTAGTTTGGATTTGCATCCAACCAATAATTCCTGATATTGAGCTTTTATCCATGTTCTTCTTTTTTTAAAACAACCGAGTGAGTAACACTTACCTCTTCAAATTGTTTTCTTGAAAAATTTTCCGTGTTGTGAACTTTCTTGGCCATTACCTACCCCAGGACATGTTTTGAGGACACGTGTCATTTATGGCCCTACAATTACTGTGAATCTCAAGTGACCCTTAGCCCTGTGTTTAAAGCTGCTGTTGTGGGAAACGGCCACAAGGCGGCAGCATTTCTCCATTCCCAAGTCTGGTTACTAGGGCAGCAGAGCCTTCCTGAAAGTTGTGTTCCTAGGTTGTAAATTAGAATGGGATGTGCCAGGGAAAACCCCAATAACTTTATGTCTCAT
Organism: Eubalaena glacialis; assembly: GCF_028564815.1. Taxonomy (NCBI): domain Eukaryota; kingdom Metazoa; phylum Chordata; class Mammalia; order Artiodactyla; family Balaenidae; genus Eubalaena; species Eubalaena glacialis. Next base: position 123,889,875 of record NC_083722.1, read on the forward strand.
TAATTGTTGTTCGTGGTTTTAATTTTTTAAATTGGGGTAATGAGCAGAATAGTGTTTGTTCTGGGTGTGCACAATCAGGTTCAATTGAACATTATATATATCTACTCATGTACAGATCCTCTTCCCATGTAAATTACTATTATTTTTTTAAATAAATTTATTTTATTTATTTATTTATTTTTGGCTGAGTTGGATCTTCGTTGCTGCATGTGGGCTTTCTCCAGTTGCGGTGAGCGGGGGCTACTCTCCGTTGCGGTGCACCGGCTTCTCACTGCAGTGGCTTCTCTTGTTGCGGAGCACGGGCTCTAGGCGTGTGGGCTTCAGTAGTTGTGGCGCATGGGCTCAGTAGTTATGGCTCATGGGCTCCAGAGCGTAGGCTCATTAGTTGTGGTGCACGGGCTTAGTTGCTCTGCTGCATGTGGGACCTTCCCGAACCAGGGATCGAACCTGTGTCCCCTGCATTGGCAGGTGGATTCTTAACCACGGTGCCACCAGGCAAGCCCCCGTGTAAATTATTACAGAGCGTTCAGTAGACCTCCCTTGGTATATGGTCGGTCTTTTTGATACGTGTGTTTAATATGTATTTGCATACGTACGGTAACCCTAATCTTAATGTATCCATTCCTCCCACCTTTCCTTTTAGATAACCATAGTTTGTTTTCTAAGTCTGTGAGAGTCTTTCTCTGTGGAAATATGTTCATACGTGTCAGTTGTTAGGTAACAGCTAGGAGTGATATCACAGGTTATTTGTCGGCTGCTTTCCGACTTACCTCATGTTCTGTGATTATCTCTAGGCTCATCTATGGTGCTGCAAAGAGCAGTGTTTCATCCTTTTCCATGGCGAATATTGCATTGTGTACATGGACCACTTCTTCTTTGTGCATTCATCTGTGGATGGACATTTTGGTTACTTCCAAGTCTTGGCAATGCTAAATATTGATGCAGTGCAGGATTGCCAGCCTGTGTCTTTTGGATTCTGGTCTTCTCAGGGATTAGGCCCAGCAGTGGGCCTACTAGATCATATGGTAGTTCAAATTTTTCCCTTTCAACGCACCTCCATTCTGTTCTCACTACTGGCTGTTACCAGTGTACATCCCACCAGCAACTAGAGGGTACACAGTTCTCTAAAACCCCTTCAGAATTTATTGTTTGTAGACTTTTTACTGATGGCATTTTGAGTGTTGGGTGGTGATACCTTTTTGTAGGTTGGATTTGCATGCGTCTAATAATTCCCGATATTGAGCTTTCATCTACGTTTTTTTTTTTTAAGTAAAACAGAGAAACTCACCTCTTCAAATTGTTTCCTTGAAAAATTTGCCATGTTCTGAATTCCTGTGGCCATTACCTGCACCAGGACATTTTTTGAGGGCAGGTGTCCTTTACAGCCCTGTAGTAATTGTGAATATCACATGACCATTAGTTCTGCATTTAAAGCTGCTGTTGCAGGAAACGGCCACAAGGGGGCAGCATTTCTATATTCCCAACTCTGGTTACTAGGGCAACACAGCCTTCCTGGAAGTCCTGTTTGTAGGTTGTAAAGTAGAGTGGAATGTGCCAGGACAAACCCCCAGAAACTATGTCTACTTATTTGTTGTTGATATTCTCAGTTTAATTTTCATTTTTCTCAGAGCAAATTTGATTGCAATGTTGTGTTTGTTCTAGGTGTACAGAATGTCTTTCATTGATTCATATATCTTTTCATGTTTGGATCCTGTTCCGTAGAGATTATTACAGAATGTTGTGTAGACCTCTCTTGGTATTCGGTATGTCTGATGATTATATATTTTATAAGTATTAGCATATGTCTGTTAAACCCAATATCCTCCGTTATACATTCCTCACACCTTTCCGTTTGGTTAAGCACAAGCTTGTTTTCTGAACACGTGAGTGTCCTTCTCTGTGGAAATAGGTTCATTCCTATCAATTTTTACATAAGACCTATACGTGATATCATAGGATATGTGTCTCTCGCTTTCTGACTTACTTCAAGTTGTGTGATTGTGTGTAGCCTCGTCTATGGTGCTGCAAACGGCATTGTTTCATTCTTTTCTGTGTCTAATATTGCATTGTGTACATGGACCACTTTTTCGTCCATTCATCTGATGATGGACATTTTTGTTGCTTCCATGTCTTGGCTATTGTAAATACTGCTGCAATACACGATGTTCCATCCTGTGTCTTTTTGATGCTGGCTTTCACAGGTGACAGGCCCAATAGTGTGCCTTCCGGATCATATGGGGACTCAATTTTTACCTTTCAACGCACTGCCATTCTGTTCCTATTATTGGCGGTTACCAGTTTACATCCCACTTAGACCGAGAGGTTACGCTATTCTCCACAACTTCTTCAACATCTATTGTTTGTTGACGTTTTGCTGATGGTCATTCTGACTGGTGTGAGGTGATACGTTTGTGTAGATTGGATTTGCATGCGTCTAATAATTCCTGATGTTTTGCGTGTATCAATGTCCTTTTCATTTTTTTTTAAGATTCAGCTAAACTTACAACTTCAAATTTCCTTCTTGAAAAATTTGCCGCGTTTGGATTTTTTTGCCCATTCCCTACCCCAGGACAGTTTTTGAGGGCATGAGTCATTTACAGCCCTGCAGTCCTTGTGAATATTAGTGACCATTAGCAGTGGATTTAAAGCTGCTGTTTGAGGAAACGGCCTTAAGGTGGCAGCATTTCTACGTTGCCAACTCTGCTTGCTAGGGAAACAGAACCTTGCTGCAAGTTGTGCTTTTAGGTTGCAGATTAGAGTGGAATGTGTCAGGACAAACCCCCATAAGTTTTAGCCTCCTTAATTCTTGTTTGTGTCTTTAAGTTTTCATTTTTATCAGAGCAAATTGGATTTTAAAATGTCTTTTGTTCTAGCTGCACAGAATCTTGTTCATGTACACATATACATATATCTATTGATCTTTGTGTCCTTTTCCATGTAGGTTATTGTAGAGTGTTGAATAGACCACTCTTGGTATTCCATAGGTCTTTGGGGATGATATATTTTATATGTATTAGTATATGTTTGTTAACCCCAATATCCTAATTTGTCCATTCCTCACACCTTTTCTTTGGCTTAACCATAAGTTTGTCTTCTCCATCTGAGATTGTCTTTCCCTATGGAAATATGTTCATTTTTATGAATTTTCAGATAACATAAGTGATATCGTAGAACATTTGTCTTTCGCAATCTGACTTACTTCACGTTGTGTGATTATCTCTAGGCTCATCCGTGGTGCTGCATATGCCATTCTTTTATTTTTTTTCGTGGCTAATATTCCATTCTGTACATATACCACTTCTTCTTTGTCCATTCATCTGTTTATGGAGCTTTTTTTTGCTTCCATGTCTTGGCTCTTTCAATATTGCTGCAGTGCACATTTGCCTGCCTCTGTCTTTCCGATTCTGGTGGTCTTAGGTTATAGGCCCAGAAGGTGCCCTGCCGCATCATACGGTAGCTCAATTTTTACCTTTTAAAGCAGCTGCATTCAGTTTTCATTAGTGCTGTTAGCACTTTACACCCCATCAGCAGCTAGAAGGTACACAGTTCCCTAAAACCTCTTCAGCATTTATAGTTTGTAGACTTTTTGCTGATGGTCATTTGACTGGTGTGAGCTGAAACCTTTGTGGACGTTGGATTTGCATGCAGCTAATAATTCCTTATACTGAGCTTTAGGCGTGTCTTTTTTTTCCTTTTCCTTTTTTTTTTAAAGAGTGAGTACAACTTCCCTCTCATATTGACTTCTTGAAAACTTTGTCATGTGTTGAAATTTCTTGCCTATTCCCTACCCCAGGACATTTTTTGAGGGCAGGTATCATTTACAGCCCCGCAGTCCTCGTGACTATTAAGCGACCATTAGCACTGTGTTTAAAGCTGCTGTTGTGGGAAACAGCCACAAGGCGGCAGCATTATTACGTTCTCAACTCTTGTTACTAGGGCAACAGAGTCTTCCTGGACGTCGTGTTCCTCGGTTGTAAATTAGAGTGGAATGTGCTGGGACAAGCCCCCAGAAGTTTATGTCTCCTTACTTATGTTCGTTTTTTAAATTTAATTTATATTTCTTATCGGAGGAAATTTGATTAGACTGTTGTGATTGTCTGGCTGTACAGAATCTGGTCAATGATTCATACATATGTCTGTTCATCTTCGGATCCTGTTACCATGTATGTTATTACAGAATGTTGAGTAGACCTCCCTTGGTATTTGGTAGGTGTTTTGTCATGATATATTTTATATGTATTGGTGATTATATAATTCATATAGTTTATATGTTATATGTTTATATACATTTAACATATGTTAGTATATGTATGCTAATTTCCTAATAATCCTAATTTATCCATCCTCCCACCTTTCATTTTGGTTAACCATTAGTTTGTTTTATCAGTCTGTGAGTGTGTTTTTCTGTGGAAATATGTTCATTGGGAGCAATCTTAGGATAACACGTATAAATGATATCATAGGATATTTGTCATTCCCTTTTGACTTACGTAACGTACTATGATTATTTCTAGGCTCATGTGTAGTCCTGCAAACGGCATTGTTCATTTTTTTCCCGAGGCTACTATTCCATTCGGTACATATACCACTTCTTCTTTGTCCATTTATCTGTTGATGGACATTTTGTTTGCTTGCATGGCTTGGCTATTGTAAATATTGCTGCTGGGCATGTTTGCCTGTCTGTGCCTTTCCCATTCTGGTCTTCTTAGGGTATAGGCCCATTAGGGGATCGGCCGCATGATATGGTAGCTCAATTTTTACCTTTTAAACGCAGCTCCGTTCTGTTCTCATGATTAGCTGTTACCAGTTTACATCCAACCAACAGCATAGTGGGTATGCATTTCTCCCCCAACCCGTCAGCATGCATTGTTTGTAGACTTTTTACGGATGGCATTTTGAATATTGGGTGGTGAAATCTTTTTGTAGTTTGGATTTGCATCCAACCAATAATTCCTGATATTGAGCTTTTATCCATGTTCTTCTTTTTTTAAAACAACCGAGTGAGTAACACTTACCTCTTCAAATTGTTTTCTTGAAAAATTTTCCGTGTTGTGAACTTTCTTGGCCATTACCTACCCCAGGACATGTTTTGAGGACACGTGTCATTTATGGCCCTACAATTACTGTGAATCTCAAGTGACCCTTAGCCCTGTGTTTAAAGCTGCTGTTGTGGGAAACGGCCACAAGGCGGCAGCATTTCTCCATTCCCAAGTCTGGTTACTAGGGCAGCAGAGCCTTCCTGAAAGTTGTGTTCCTAGGTTGTAAATTAGAATGGGATGTGCCAGGGAAAACCCCAATAACTTTATGTCTCATTAATTGTTGTTCGTGGTTTTAATTTTTTAAATTGGGGTAATGAGCAGAATAGTGTTTGTTCTGGGTGTGCACAATCAGGTTCAATTGAACATTATATATATCTACTCATGTACAGATCCTCTTCCCATGTAAATTACTAGTATTTTTTTAAATAAATTTATTTTATTTATTTATTTATTTTTGGCTGAGTTGGATCTTCGTTGCTGCATGTGGGCTTTCTCCAGTTGCGGTGAGCGGGGGCTACTCTCCGTTGCGGTGCACCGGCTTCTCACTGCAGTGGCTTCTCTTGTTGCGGAGCACGGGCTCTAGGCGTGTGGGCTTCAGTAGTTGTGGTGCATGGGCTCAGTAGTTATGGCTCATGGGCTCCAGAGCGTAGGCTCATTAGTTGTGGTGCACGGGCTTAGTTGCTCTGCTGCATGTGGGACCTTCCCGAACCAGGGATCGAACCTGTGTCCCCTGCATTGGCAGGTGGATTCTTAACCACGGTGCCACCAGGCAAGCCCCCGTGTAAATTATTACAGAGCGTTCAGTAGACCTCCCTTGGTATATGGTCGGTCTTTTTGATACGTGTGTTTAATATGTATTTGTATACGTACGGTAACCCTAATCTTAATGTATCCATTCCTCCCACCTTTCCTTTTAGATAACCATAGTTTGTTTTCTAAGTCTGTGAGAGTCTTTCTCTGTGGAAATATGTTCATACGTGTCAGTTGTTAGGTAACAGCTAGGAGTGATATCACAGGTTATTTGTCGGCTGCTTTCCGACTTACCTCATGTTCTGTGATTATCTCTAGGCTCATCTATGGTGCTGCAAAGAGCAGTGTTTCATCCTTTTCCATGGCGAATATTGCATTGTGTACATGGACCACTTCTTCTTTGTGCATTCATCTGTGGATGGACATTTTGGTTACTTCCAAGTCTTGGCAATGCTAAATATTGATGCAGTGCAGGATTGCCAGCCTGTGTCTTTTGGATTCTGGTCTTCTCAGGGATTAGGCCCAGCAGTGGGCCTACTAGATCATATGGTAGTTCAAATTTTTCCCTTTCAACGCACCTCCATTCTGTTCTCACTACTGGCTGTTACCAGTGTACATCCCACCAGCAACTAGAGGGTACACAGTTCTCTAAAACCCCTTCAGAATTTATTGTTTGTAGACTTTTTACTGATGGCATTTTGAGTGTTGGGTGGTGATACCTTTTTGTAGGTTGGATTTGCATGCGTCTAATAATTCCCGATATTGAGCTTTCATCTACGTTTTTTTTTTTTAAGTAAAACAGAGAAACTCACCTCTTCAAATTGTTTCCTTGAAAAATTTCCCATGTTCTGAATTCCTGTGGCCATTACCTGCACCAGGACATTTTTTGAGGGCAGGTGTCCTTTACAGCCCTGTAGTAATTGTGAATATCACATGACCATTAGTTCTGCATTTAAAGCTGCTGTTGCAGGAAACGGCCACAAGGGGGCAGCATTTCTATATTCCCAACTCTGGTTACTAGGGCAACACAGCCTTCCTGGAAGTCCTGTTTGTAGGTTGTAAAGTAGAGTGGAATGTGCCAGGACAAACCCCCAGAAACTATGTCTACTTATTTGTTGTTGATATTCTCAGTTTAATTTTCATTTTTCTCAGAGCAAATTTGATTGCAATGTTGTGTTTGTTCTAGGTGTACAGAATGTCTTTCATTGATTCATATATCTTTTCATGTTTGGATCCTGTTCCGTAGAGATTATTACAGAATGTTGTGTAGACCTCTCTTGGTATTCGGTATGTCTGATGATTATATATTTTATAAGTATTAGCATATGTCTGTTAAACCCAATATCCTCCGTTATACATTCCTCACACCTTTCCGTTTGGTTAAGCACAAGCTTGTTTTCTGAACACGTGAGTGTCCTTCTCTGTGGAAATAGGTTCATTCCTATCAATTTTTACATAAGACCTATACGTGATATCATAGGATATGTGTCTCTC